>NC_135981.1:7794410-7878366 GCF_053455715.1 Rhinoraja longicauda | reverse complement strand
GGTCCCTTTCAGAATGGCAGGCAGTGGCTAGTGGGGTACCGCAAGGCTCGGTGCTGGGACCGGCAGCTATTTACAATATACATTAATGACTTAGATGAAGGGATTAAAAGTAACATTAGCAAATTTGCAGATGACTCAAAGCAGGCTGGCAGTGTGAACTGTAAGGAGGATGCTATGAGGTTGCAGGGTGACTTGGACAGGTTGTGTGAGTGGGCAGATGCAGTTTAATGTGGATAGATGTGTGGTTATCCACTTTGGTGGTAAGAACAGGAAGGCAGATTATTATCTGAATGGTGTCAAGTTTAGAAATGGGGAAGTACAAAGAGATCTTGGTGTCCTTGTTCATCAGTCACTTAACGTTGGCCTGCAGGTACAGCAGGCAGTGAAGAAAGCCAATGGCATGTTGGCCATTATGACAAGAGGAGTTGAGTATAGGAGCAAAGAGGTCCTTCTGCAGTTGTACAGGGCCCTAGTGAGACCGCACCTGGAGAACTGTGTGCAGTTTTGGTCTTCAAATTTGAGGAAGGATATTCTTGCTATTGAGGGCGTGCAGCGTAGGTTTACTAGGTTAATTCCTGGAATGGCGGAAATTTCGTATGTTGAAAGACTGGAGCGACTAGGCTTGTATACACTAGAATTTAGAAGGATGAGAGGGGATCTTATTGAAACATATAAGATTATTAAGGGGTTGGACACATTAGAGGCAGGAAACATGTTCCCAATGATGGGGGAGTCCAGAACCAGGGGCCACAGTTTAAGAATAAGGGGTAGGCCATTTAGAACGGAGATGAGGAAAAACTTTTTCAGTCAGAGAGTTGTAAATCTGTGGAATTCTCTGCCTCAGAAAGCAGTGGAGGCCAATTCTCTGGATGCTTTCAAGAGAGAGCTAGATAGAGCTCTTAAGGATAGCGGAGTCAGGGGGTATGGGGAGAAGGTAGGAACGGGGTACTGATTGTGAATGATCAGCCACGATCACATTGAATGGTGGTACTGGCTCGAAGGGCTGAATGGCCTACTCCTGCACCTATTGTCTATTGTCTATTGTCTATTGCCCTCCAGAATAAGCCTGGCCTCCAGCCACGCTGTCCCAACTGTTGCCACATGTGCATCCGCTCGACAAAGTGGAAAATAGCCCAGGTCTCTGTTCGTAAAAAGCAAAGACAAGTCTAAATTGGTTGATTACCTTCCAATCAATTTACTGTCAACTCTTTAGTAAAGAAATGGAAGCTGTCTTCCATTATACCATCAAGCAGCACTGCCACGTCAATAACCTGTTCCTCAAAGCCTTTCCACAAAACAGACCTCATCTCCAGAGCTCATTACAAACTTGGTCCATGTATGGATCGAGGAGCTGAAATGCAGAGTTCACTTCAGAGTGAAGGCCCTTGACATCAAGTCATCATTTAATCAAGCATAGCATCAAGCACTGCGGTAAAACAAAAGGCAGAGATACTCCAGTAGTAGGAATCGAAGCTCACTCAGAGGAAGATGTTTGTGCTTATCAGATGCCAATCATTCCAACACCAGGGGGTTACTGCAGTATCAAGACCCAAACTTCAGCTGTTTCATCCTTTTATTATGACTGCTGATGATGGAACTGTGCTCTATTCTACTCACAGCTGGGCAGCACGGTGGCGCAGCGGTAGAGTTGCTGCCCTACAGCGCCAGAGACCCCTGATCAATCCTGACTATGGATGCTGTCTGTACAGAGTTTGAACATTCTCCCTATTACTGCGTGCGTTTTCCCTGGGTGCTCTAGTTTCCTCCCACACTCCAAAGACGTACAGGTTTGTGGGCTAATTGTCTTGTAAAATTGTAAGTTGTCCCTGGTGTGTGTAGGATAGTGTGAGCGTGTGGGGATCGCTGGTTGGCACGGTCTCGATGGGCCGAAGGGCCTGTTTCCACGCCGTATCACTAAGCTAAACTAAACTCACAGCAATTCAGAAACTGATTGAAGCAGTATTCAGACAATGACTCTCCAACAAAAGAAAGTTTAACCACCTGCCCTTGAAAATTCAATGGTGCTATCGTTGTAGATTCCCTCACCACCAACGTTCTGCGCGTCACCATTGACAAAGGTTGACTGGCTGATCCACTTAAATGCCACGATCAAAAAGAGCAGGTCAGAGTCTGGGTCTCCAATGGTGCGTTAACAGGCTCTTCAACCCACCAAGTCCTCACACTCCAAAGCTTTAACACCATCAAAACGATGCAAGGCAGGAGCATGATGAAGTACATAAAAAGCCATGACAACTCTCAAGAACATTTGACACCATCCAGGATGAAACAGCCCACTGTATTGATATTCCACCAACTGCCCTAAACACACATGCCCTCCACAGTGGGCGCACAGTAGCTGCAGTGGAAACCATCCACAAAACGCACTGCAGTATCGCACCAAGGCTCATGCAACTGAGCCTTCTGCATCTAAGTTAGTTTGGTGTACGAGATACAGTGCAAAGGCTTTTGTTGCGTGCGAACCATTCCGTGGAAAGACTACACTCTGTGACCTCTATGATCTTGTTGGTTGAGGACAAACACAAATGGTAACACCCAGGGCCATCTTAACGCATGAGCCTGATGGGCACTTGCCTGGGGCCCCACGAGCATAGGGGCCCCATGCTGATCTGTGTATGTTAAGTGACTTGCAATAAATAAATACTACTTTAAAAATGTAGGTTCAATAAGTGCTTTTTTCGCAACATTTTCGGTCCCTAAGTGTTTTTTTCGCAACATTTCCCATCCCTAAGTGCTTCTCACAGCGATCTGTTTCGCAACAATTAGCTCCCTAAGTGCTTTGCTTTTCCATCCCTAAGTGCTTCTCACAGCGATCTGTAAGTGCTTTTCGCAACAATGTAGCACCCTAAGTCCATCGCTAAGTGCTTTTCGGTAAGTGCTTTTCGCTGGCACGACAGGGGGGGGGGCTGGTAGGGAAAGGGGGGTGGGGGAGAGTAACGGTGGGGGCTCCTGTGAGTAGTTGTCATAGGGGCCCCAGTACACTGCTTTGCCCGGGGCCCATAATGCTGTAAAGACGGCCCTGGTAACACCACGACACCTGCAAGTTCCCCTCCGAGCCACACACTCATGTTGAAGTTGGAAATATTTCCACTGGATCCAACGACATTGTGTGAGAATTTTCACTGGAAGAGAAGTGACTCAAGGTTTAGTTCAGAGACACAACATGGAAACAGGCCCTTCAACCCGCCAAGTCCTCGCCGACCAGCAATTCCCCCGTACACTTTTTTAAATCCTACACGAGGACATTTTACAAAAGCCAATTAACCCTCAAACCTGCACGACTTTAGAATGTGGGGGGAAACTGGAGCACCCGGAGAAAACCCACGCAGTCACACGGAGAATGTACAACTTCGCCCGCCCCGGATGGCGGGGCTTGGGTCGGCCCGCTGCGGACCTTTCACTGTCCGGCGCGGCCTGGAACGTGGCAACTTCAACAGCCTGACCGCGGGAGATGAAGACGACAGGGAAGAGAAAAGACATTCTGGCCTTCCATCACAGTGAGGAGGTGACTGGAGGAGACTCACTGTGATGGATGTTTTTCTTTTTTTTTTTTTTTGTGTTGGTTTGTGGTTGTGTAATTGTTTATTTTATTGCTCTTACTGTTGGACTGTGGGTGACGAAATCTGGTCCAAAAGACTTGTTTTTTTTGGATGACAATCAAGGCAATTGTGATTCTGATGGCGCTACTTTCCCACCCCAGGCAAAGTGGCAGCTCACGGCATCGTTTAATAGTCGGCAAAAGATGTTGATCTTGCCAGCAATGTCCAGATCCTGACCAATGAATAAAAGATACAAATAATTAAAGACATACAAGCTTCTTTTACCTCTGTAGTACTCTGTATATAGAAGGGCTTCTTCTGCGTGCAGTTGTGCCTTGCAAAAATGTACTTGCCTATGGATAACGGAGAATTAAGTGCAGCGGTGGTGCCAAAATATTCTTCTTCACTCTAACCTACACCACCTCTGAGCTTTAGCAGGCTACAATTGAATAGTAGAAACTTTGAACCGCTGGAGATACTGAAATCATCAGTAAAACATGAGGTGCTGGAGTAACTCAGCGGGTCGGGCAACATCTCTGGAGGGAATGGGAAGGCAACGCTTCGGGTCGGGAAACCCTCTTCAGATTCAATGTGTACGAAGGAACTGCAGATGCTGGTTTACACGTAGACACAAAGTAACTCAGCGGGACAGGCAGCATCTCCGGAGAGAAGGAATGGGTGACATAGAAACATAGAAACATAGAAAGTAGGTGCAGGAGTAGGCCATTCGGCCCTTCGAGCCTGCACCGCCATTCAATATGATCATGGCTGATCATCCAACTCAGTATCCCGTACCTGCCTTCTCTCCATACCCCCTGATCCCTTTAGCCACAAGGGCCACATCTAACTCCCTCTTAAATATAGCCAATGAACTGGCCTCAACTACCTTCTGTGGCAGAGAATTCCACAGATTCACTACTCTCTGTGTGAAAAAAACGTTCTCATCTCGGTCCTAAAAGATCCCCCTTATCCTTAAACTGTGACCCCTTGTTCTGGACTTCCCCAACATTGGGAACAATCTTCCTGCATCTAGCCTGTCCAACCCCTTAAGAATTTTGTAAGTTTCTATAAGATCCCCCCTCAATCTTCTAAATTCCAGCGAGTACAAGCCGAGTCTATCCAGTCTTTCTTCATATGAAAGTCCTGCCATCCCAGGAATCAATCTGGTGAACCTTCTCTGTACTCCCTCTATGGCAAGAATGTCTTTCCTCAGATTAGGAGACCAAAACTGTACGCAATACTCCAGGTGTGGTCTCACCAATGCCCTGTACAACTGCAGTAGAACCTCCCTGCTCCTATACTCAAATCCTCTCGCTATGAATGCTAACATACCATTCGCTTTCTTCACTGCCTGCTGCACTTGCATGCTTACTTTCAATGACTGGTGTACCACGACACCCAGGTCTCGTTGCATCTCCCCTTTTCCTAATTGGCCACCATTCAGATAATACATTCAGTTATGGCGAGTCCGAAACTTGCTAGTTGTAGACGAAGTTTATTGCAGCCGCAATACACGAATACAGAATCAAAACAACAAGTTACAGGACAACCAATATAAACTTACTGTCTTCCTTGAAGACTTCGCCGAACTGGCTAAATCGGGCGCCAAACGCGCACCTGACATCGCTGGCCAATCAGCGATGTCGTTTGCTGGACCAATCCTCATGGTCGCGTTCCCACGTGACCTCGCTGGCCAATCCGAGGGTTCGACGACCTGGACCATTCTCTATGGTCGCTACATGACCCCCCCCAGAACCCGAGGTGCGGAACCTAGCAGGGAGCCAGATTTCGCGACCATAACGAGTACGGAGAGGGACAGCCTGAACCACAGGAGCCGGAGGTTCCGGACTTGGTGGAACAGCCGGAACGGGAGGTTCTGGAGGAACTACCGGAACGGGGGGTCCTAGGGGAACTGCCGAAACTGGAGGTCCCGGAGGAACTGTTGGAATGGGGGTTTGTGGACTGGGCGGAACTAACGGAGGTCGGCCTCTTCTAGGGGTTTGACCGACCAGGACTGGTTGATCTGGGTCCAAATGGGCAGGTTTGAGCCGGGACACCGAGACGAGTTCACTCTTGCCGCCCATGTCTAAGGTGAAAGTAGCCGTTCCCTTACGTAAAACCCGAAACGGCCCTTGATAGACCCTCTGCAACGGGGCGCGATGGGCATCTTTACGCAAAAAAACAAACTCACAGTCCTTCAGGGAAGACGGTTCATGTACCATGGGACACCCATGACGTGAAGTCGGCACTGGAGCCAGGGAGCCCACCCGTTCCCGGAGAGCTGCTAACGCTGATGGGACTGTAGGGAGCAGGGCTGAAGTGTCCGGAAACAGATCTCCAGGTACTCGAAGGGTCGAGCCATATACCAGCTCTGCGGACGACGCACCGAGATCTGGCTTAGGAGCCGTCCGGATGCCCAACAGAACCCAAGGGAGTTGGTCTACCCAGTCTGGGCCTTCAAGCCTTGCACTGAGGGACGCCTTAAGTTGGCGGTGGAACCTTTCTACGAGTCCATTTGCCTGGGGGTGATATGCAGTTGTGGGTTGCAATTTGGACCCGTACAGTTCCGCCAGCGCGGCCCAGAGGGACGAAGTGAACTGTGGTCCTCTGTCAGTTGTAATAACTGCCGGGACCCCGAAACGAGCTACCCAGTGAAGGGCCAAAGTCCTAGCACAAGACGCTGACGAGATATCACACAATGGGAAAGCCTCTGGCCACCGGGTGAACCGATCCACCACCGTGAGGAGGTGGGTGTAGCCCCGGGAGGAAGGCAAAGGCCCGACCAAATCCACGTGGATGTGGAAAAAACGAAAAGCCGGGACTTCGAAATCCTGTACGGGGGGCTGGACGTGGCGCTGGACCTTAGCGGTCTGACAGGGCACGCAGGAACGTGCCCATCCCGCTACCTGTTTCCGCAGGCCATGCCAGACAAACCTCGCTGCCACCAAGGCAGAGGTGGAGCGGATGGACGGGTGTGCCAGCCCATGAATGGCATCGAAAACCCGGCGCTGAAGGGAGGGCGGTACTACCGGCCTGGGGCGAGGAAGAGAAACATCGCACCAGACTTTCGTGCCCTCCGACCCACAAGCTACCTGGGCCAACTTCAATCCCGAAGTGGTGGACTGGTACGTCGAAACGGTATCCGCCAGGAGCTGTGCCTCCGCGAGCTCCTGGGGATCCACTTCGCAGTCCACCGCCGAAATAGGGGGAAAAGCAGGTCTAGACAGGGCGTCAGCAACGGCATTCAGCTTACCCGCGATATGACGGACATCTGTGGTAAATTCTGAGATAGCAGTCAGGTGCCGCTGCTGGCGGGCCGACCATGGGTCAGACAATTTCAAAAAAGCAAATGTTAATGGCTTGTGGTCCGTAAATGCCACAAATGGGCGGCCCTCGAGGAAATACCTGAAATGACGGACAGCTAAATGGAGAGCTAGAAGCTCTCGGTCAAATGCGCTATATTTCAGCTCGGCCGAATTTAGTTGCCGGCTGAAAAACGCTAAAGGCTGCCAACGGCCACCAACCTGCTGCTCCAGAACCCCGCCCACCGCCACGTCAGAGGCGTCAACCGTCAGGGCCGTGGGGGCGGAGGGGCTCGGATGGACCAGCATGGTGGCGTCTGCCAAGGCTGCCTTAGCTGCCGTAAAAGCCGACTCTGCGGCCGGGGACCACAACAACTCTACCGGATTGCCCGCAAGGCATTGGAAAAGTGGGCGCAGGACTCGCGCCGCTGCCGGAACGAATCTATGGTAGAAATTAACCATGCCTACGAACTCCTGCAGCCCTTTTACTGTGGTAGGCCTGGGGAAAGCCCGGATAGCCTCCACCTTCTCTGGCAAAGGGACAGCGCCGGCAGAGGTAATTCTGTGACCTAGAAAATCGAGAGCAGGCAGGCCGAATTGACATTTGGAGGGTTGAATAATGAGCCCGTGGTCTTGGAGCCGCTGGAACACGGTCCGCAAATGGGCCTGGTGTTCTTGCACTGAGGGGCTGGCTACCAGGATGTCGTCTAAATAAATAAACACAAAGGGTAAACCCCTGCCCACGCGGTCCATCAGTCGCTGGAAAGCCTGTGCCGCGTTCTTTAAACCGAAAGGCATACGCAACCATTCAAACAACCCGAACGGAGTAATAGTTGCAGTTTTTTGTATGTCCTCCGGTCGCACCGGAATCTGATGGTATCCTCGCACCAAATCGATTTTGGAAAACACCACCGCTCCTTCCAGTCCAGATGAAAAGTCCTGTAGGTGCGGTATGGGGTAGCGATCAGCCGTGGTGACAGCATTGAGACGCCGATAATCGCCACATGGCCTCCACCCCCCAGATGCCTTGGAGACCATGTGTAACGGCGAGGCCCACGGGCTGTCAGACTGACGAACAATTCCCATTTCCTCCATCTTCCTGAACTCCGCCCGTGCCACCACCAGTTTGTCTGGCGGTAGTCTCCTGGCCCGAGCGAAAACGGGAGGGCCTTCAGTGCGGATGTGATGGACTACACCGTGCTTAGCTGAAGGTGCGTCAAAACGTTGGACGAGCAGCTCTGGGAACTCTGCCAGAATCGCAGCATACGAGTCGGGGGCCGCGACGACGGCCTGGACAGTAGGGCTGGGCGAGGAGGCGATTGCCGGAGCGACGTGCTCGTCTTCAGCAGCGGGTCGGAGGTCGTTACCGCGGACATCAGGAACCAGTGAAAAAGCCCAGAGAAAATCTGCGCCCAGGATCGCTTGTTTGACGTCGGCTATGATGAATGGCCATTCGTACGTGCGGAGGCCTAAAGCAAGGGACATCTTCCGTGTGCCGAAAGTGCGAATTGGGCTGCCGTTAACCGCGATGAGGGTGGGACCTGTCTTACCCGATCTGGTTTCGAGGTCGGTCGGCGGCACTATGCTGACGATGGCTCCGGTGTCTACCAAAAATTCTGTGTCCGTGAATCGATCATGGACATAGAGGCGCCGGTTCTGGCCAATCGTAACTGCCCCTATGTACGATCGGCCGAGGCATTTCCCGCGAAGGTACAAGGCAAACGACAGTTGCGGGATTCGTTACCCCATCGTAGGTGATAATAGCACCAGCCGCGCTTGTGCGGATCTTTTTGGCGGGCTTTCGGGGAATTGGCGGGAGACGTGGCGCCATCTTTCCGTCGCTGTGGCGTGGTCACCGATGTCGAGACTTTGTTGATGGAATCACTGGCCTTGTTTTTTCCCGCTATGAGCGCGTCCGCTTTCGCTGCATATGCTTCGGGGTCCTTAAAAGAACAATCCGTAAGCAGCAGTCGGACATCCTCGGGAAGTTTCTCGCGGAATGCCTGTTCAAACATCGGGCAATCCGTATGCTCACCGGCTAGCACCATCATTTCAGCCATGCGGACGGAAGGCAGTTGGTCTCCAAGCTCCGGTAGGTGCAGAAGTTTTGCCGCACCACCATGCTTATTTAACCCGAAGGTTCGCAGTAATGCCTTCTTCATGGTTTCGTATTTGTCTTCCGCAGGTGAAGTTATGATAAACCGCATCATGCGCTTGGTTGTGTCCGGCGATAGGGCGCTGACGAGGTAGAAGTACTTCGTGGAATCGTCCGACACCTTCTTTATGTGGAATTGAGCCTCGGCGTGGATAAACCAAGCTTGCGGTGCGTACGTCCAAAATAACGGAAGATGAACGCCTGCCGCGCCTGACTCCGGTGTGCCCTGCTCGGTCATCGTCAACGAGGCGTCGGGTTCCTGCTCAGTTGGTGATCGTCCAGATCACGTTCGGGGTCACCAATATGGCGAGTCCGAAACTTGCTAGTTGTAGACGAAGTTTATTGCAGCCGCAATACACGAATACAGAATCAAAACAACAAGTTACAGGACAACCAATATAAACTTACTGTCTTCCTTGAAGACTTCGCCGAACTGGCTAAATCGGGCGCCAAACGCGCACCTGACATCGCTGGCCAATCAGCGATGTCGTTTGCTGGACCAATCCTCATGGTCGCGTTCCCACGTGACCTCGCTGGCCAATCCGAGGGTTCGACGACCTGGACCATTCTCTATGGTCGCTACACAGTGACGTTTCGGGTCGAGACCCTTCTTCAGACTCAGAACGCAGACTGAGAAGAAAAGTTGCTGAGTTATAGAATGGTTGCGAGCAACAATGCTGAGATGAATTAATGATCATTTTGAACTAATCTAAAGGATAAAAATTGCTAAACCATCAAGTCTTAAGTGGAGATACAGATCATCCAGGGTATAATTGGATAGTGGAACAGGCTAAATGGTTTACTCATGTATGAGTTTCTGTTTTAAAGGAACGATTAATATTAAAGATATCAATCAGCATTTTCCATTTTTATTACTGTTGTTCACTTATTGAGATTACTTCTCAATAATTGAATCTCAGTAATTAAATCATCCCAGGGTGTATGCCAGCAGTGGCATTCCTGTCATTCATCAGAATTCAGGCTATTCCTCAATTATCATAAATTAATCTTGGCAATATTGTTTAATCTAATGATATCTGTTCGTTTAAATGCTGCCAGTTCTTTTTGGATTTTTTTAAATGCATCAACTTAATGGAAAATGTGTGTAAATAAAACATGGTTCAGTTTCTCACTTGCCAACGTGCATTAAATAATTCTTCTGGGACTTCCATCTGGAATTCTGCATTTCTCAAAAAAACGTATGTAATTGATTTTACTTTGAAATATGCTGTGAATTACAAAATTCTCTACTGGTTTACAAACCTTAAATTAACAGAAACTTCATTCTGTGATGAAAGGCCCCAGTCAGTCTTCGGCGAATTTACATTAGACTGGTCGTAATGGACTGGTTAATTAGACAGAGAAGCTAGTAACAGGCATTCAATATGGGGAGAAGGCAGGAGAATGGGGTTAGTAGGGAAACATAGATCAGCCATGATTGAATGGCGGAGTAGACATGATCGGCCGATTGGCCTAATTCTGCTCCTATTCCTTATAATATATTCCTTTTATTCGTCCCACACCGGGGAAATTTACAGTGTTACAGCAGCAAAGTGGATAGCAACAGATCATTCATTATAAATAAAAGTAAAGACAAGGATAAATTGTATTATTTAGCTGTTACTGTTGACTCGTCTGCTGGGAGCAGTGCTGGTTGTGCAGTCTCACAGCAGCGGGAAGGAAGGACCTCCTATATCTTCACGCACTTGGGGTGTAAGAGTCTGTCACTGAAGGAGCTACTCAGTGCAGTGACAGTGTCCTGCATGGGGTGGTGTGGTGTGGTGTTATGACCTAATGCACAATCCTAATCCTACCTCAACAATGGAGCACTAAGGACCACCTCGCACTACCACAGACTTGTTTTCTTGTTGTGTTTCTGCTCCAATGTCTTTTTTTGCACAGCCTTTCTTTCCCATGCCTTGTATAATTTATGTATAATTTGTTTTGTGAGTTGTCTGGTTCTCTGTGTCTGTGATGCTGGGACTAGCTAGATTTTCATTGTTCCTGAATGTACGTGTGCCTATGACAATAAACTCGATTTGGCTTCAGCAAAAAGCAGCGTGCTGGAGGAACTCAGCAGGACAGGCAGCAATAAAGTACCATTGAATATCTGTGGAGGGAAATAGAAAGACGAACTTCGGATCAGGACCCTGCTTCACTTCTGAGCACTTGAAGTGTTCCATCCTGACGATTGCCTGTCTGAAGAAGGGTCTCGACCCAAAATGTCAACTTTCAAGTAGCCCTTGCTTTCCCTCCCTCTCCATCCCCTCCCCCTTCCCAATTCTCCCACCAGTCTTACTGTCTCCGACTACATTTTATCTCTATACCGTCCACTCCCCTGACATCAGTCTGAAGAAGGGTCTCGACCCGAAACGTCACCCATTCCTTCTCTCCAGAGATGCTGCCTGCCCTGCTGAGTTTCTCCAGCATTTTGTGTCTATCTTCGGTTTAAACCAATAGACAATAGACAATAGACAATAGACAATAGGTGCAGGAGTAGGCCATTCAGCCCTTCGAGCCAGCAACGCCATTCAATGTGATCATGGCTGATCACTCTCAATCAGTACCCCGTTCCTGCCTTCTCCCCATACCCCCTCACTCCGCTATCCTTAAGAGCTCTATCCAGCTCTCTCTTGAAAGCATCCAACGAACTGGCCTCCACTGCCTTCTGAGGCAGAAAATTCCACACCTTCACCACTCTCTGACTGAAAAAGTTCTTCCTCATCTCCGTTCTAAATGGCCTACCCCTTATTCTTAAACTGTGGCCCCTTGTTCTGGACTCCCCCAACATTGGGAACATGTTTCCTGCCTCTAATGTGTCCAGCACCTGCAGATCCATCCTACACGATAGACTTGCCATATTTGATTATCTTTCTGCATCACTGAACTGAAATGTGTCTTCATTTTTTTTGTTCATTTTATATCGTCATCTATCTCACCAAATATTTTGCTACACCTCAGTTTCAAACCTCCTTCTTAAATGATATTCTGTTTTTCATCAGATGAATTACATGTGAACTTGAACGCATTCCCCTCAAAAAAAAACGTACAGTGCAGGAACAGGCCCTTCAGCCGGCAACGTCTGTGTTGAACATGATGCCGAGTTAAATTAATTTCCACTGCCTTTACGTGATCCATATTCCTCCATCCCCTGCATATCCATGCGCCTCTCTAAAAGGCACATTATCCATATCGGCTAATGGTGGCATTGCTGCCTTACATCTCTTACAGTGCCAGAGACCCAGGTTCGATCTTGGCTGTGGGTGCTTGGCTGTACGGAGTTTGTACGTTCTCCCCGTGACCTGCCTGGGTTTTCTCGGAGAACTTCGGTTTCCTCACGCACTCCAAAGATGTACAGGTTTGTAGGTTAATGGACTGGGTCTAAATCTAAATTGTCCCTAGTGTAGGATAGTGTTAATGTGCGGGGATGGCTGGTCGGTGCGGAATCAGTGGGCCGAGGGACTTGTTTCTGCGCTGTATCTCTAAACTAAACTAAACTAAACTAAACTAAAGTATCCCTCCATTTCCTGCATATCCATTTGCCTCTGCCAGCAATGATTAAATTTTATTTCGGAGTCACGTGAGTGACTACGTGAAGACCCCGTCCTGCACGCATGCGCGACATGGAAAATGTGCCACCCCCAACAACAACAACATCAACGTCAACAGCAGCCCTCTACAGCCCAGCAGACACCTCATCGTCTAGCGAAGAGGCGGAAGAAAAATTAATACCAATAACCATGGAGGTAGGTGGGTCTGGTACCTCTCGGCATATGAGCAGTAGGGGCTCTATATTATCAGGGGGGAGATTGCACTTGTTTTTGGATGCATGGGAAACCATTACTAATGACAAATACATACTAACCTGCATTCATGGTTATAAGATTGAATTTGTTCATGAAAACGTTCCGCCAGTTCAGCACATACCCCAAAGGGTATTCACCCTCTCAGTCAAAGACAAACAAGAGGGTCAAGCTGAACTTGTGAGGCTACTAGCAAAAGGTGTCATTGAAAGAACAAATCATGAACCTTTGGAATTTGTGTCTAATATTTTCACCAAAACTAAAAAAGATGGTGGATGTCGCATCATCATTGACTTAACTACGTTAAACGACTCAGTTAAGTATACACATTTTAAGATGGAAACTTTTGAAACCGCCAGACTTTTGATTTCTACAGGTTACTTTCTAGCAGGCATTGATTTAAAAGATGCCTACTACTCAGTACCCATACACAAGGAGCACCGTAAATATTTAAAATTTATCTGGATGAAACAGCTATGGCAATTTAAAGTCTTACCAAATGGACTAACCTCCGCTCCAAGGTTGTTCACTAAAATCTTAAAACCCGCCTTGGCGTTATTAAGAAAACAAAAGCATATAGTCATGGCGTACTTAGACGACATTTTAATAGTAGCGAAAACCTTGGAGACAGCTATTTTGGCAGTAGCAGTCACCAAACGTTTGTTTGAAACTTTGGGGTTTGTCATACATCCAGATAAATCCAATCTTACACCGTCCACTACCATGGACTATCTTGGATTTACGATTGATACTGTTCGCATGGTTGTAACTCTGCCAAAGGGGAAAGCATCAAAATTGGCACTATCATGCCACGAACTAATGCATAAACGTCAGCCAACCATACGGCAGGTAGCTAGAGTTATTGGCAAAATGGTAGCAGCCTTTCCAGCTGTACAATTAGGGCCTTTGCACTACCAAAATTTACAAAGAGCAAAAGTGCACGCACTAAAGCAAAACTCAGGTCACTTTGACCGAGCTATGTATTTAACTGCTGAATCCATTACAGAGTTACAATGGTGGACAAGGAACATTAGCCTCAGTTCCAGTCCCATAATTATCACTAACCCAGTATTAACCATTCAAACGGATGCCAGTGCTTTGGGTTGGGGAGCAACTAACATGCAATCCAGCACAGGGGGCAGATGGACTAATTCTGAATCATCTTGCCTACAGACACGAGGTATCAACTATTTAGAAATGTTGGGTGCGTTTTATGGTTTAAAAGCATATTCATCTAATACGCATCATGCACATGTCCGGTTGCAATTAGATAATACCACGGTGGTGGCCTATATCAACCACATGGGTGGTATAAAGTCAACATCGTGTGACAAATTGGTCAACATAATCTGGCAATGGTGTGTCGAAAGACATACTTGGTTATCAGCAACTTACCTACCAGGTAAGCAAAATACAGTGGCAGACACCAGGTCACGCAAATTTAACGATAACATCGAATGGATGTTAAATCCCAAAGTATTTGCCGAAATTACAAAACAATATGGCACACCAGATATCGATCTATTTGCATCCAGGCTAAATCACCAGGTGGCCCTCGACATGGCTGTCGAAACACCGTTGGAATTCCCCAGCAGTCCGGAATTATTAATCCACCCAGTGTCAGGCATTAGTCACCCGTGCCATGACAGAGTCAATCTCCTGGCTTGCAGATTCTAAAAAGACCTATACTGGGCCTGGGACTGTCTGAGGACGCCATCAACATGATGACCGCATCCCACCGGGAGTCCACCAGGCGACAATACCTGACCAACATAAGAAAATGGGAACGGTATTGCTCCGAAACAGGAACTACCTACACTACAGCAACACCCACCAGTGTTGTAGAATTCCTGGTTGGACTACATCGGGAAGGACTCAGCTACAGCGCCATAAATACAGCCAGGAGTGCGTTGTCAGCTTATTTGGTTCCAGCAGCAGGACAACTGGCTTTGGGGTCCCATCCACTAGTAACCAAAGTCATGAGGGGCATTTTTAACACTAACCCTCCCAGACCAAGGTACACTCAGATCTGGGATGTCAGCATTGTGCTGACGCACCTTAGGGGATGGCCACCACCCAGGGCACTCACGCTGGAACAACTTACACTGAAATCAGTCATGCTCATGGCACTAGTGTCAGCTCAAAGGGTACAATCCCTCCACCTTCTGAGGCTGGACAGCATGACAGAAACATTGGACTGTTTCACATTCCACATTCAGGGACTGGTCAAACAAACTAGACCAGGTACCACGCCTCCAGTTATGGAGTTCTGCACATATTTATCTGACCCACGGCTGTGTGCCAAGACCCATCTCGCCAATTACATAGACACAACACTCAACTTAAGAGGGAGAGAAAAAGCCTTATGGATAAGCCACAAGAAGCCTCATGGTCAGGTGACGAGCCAAACCATTTCAAGGTGGCTCAAGCAGGTGCTTAAGTCCGCGGGAGTAAATACCAATGTTTTCAAATCTCACTCCACCAGGGCTGCATCTACGTCGGCGGCAAGTCGAATGGACGTGCCTATGGACCATATACTGGCCAGAGCAGGATGGTCCTCGGAAAGAACTTTCCAAAGGTTTTATAATAAACCGCTGGCGCAACCTGCTACATTTGCAGACAGAATTTTAGAGTCTGCAGATAATATTTAATTTGAGCCCTGGGGAGCTCTCTGTTTTTTGTTGTCATTAATAAACCTTTTTTGTTCACAAACAGGCTCTTTATTGCGATAACATACTTCCTCCCTCTAAGGTCTTCAGACAGTGAGTGAAGCATGAGCTGGTACACGGTTCGGAATCACAGAGCTTTGAAGTCTTCACGTAGTCACTCACGTGACTCCGAAATAAAATAGTAAGATTAAATGAGAACTTACCAGTTCGAAGTTTGATCTGTATTTTATGAGGAGTTACGATGAGGGACTACGTGCCCTCCGCTCCCACCCTTTTTTATACAGATCAACTGGTAATCAAGTTCTTATTTTTTCTTTACTATATTTATTTCAATCGTTGTGTTTTTTCTGTGAATCCACACCGCTGCTTTGAAGAATGTCGCGCATGCGTGCAGGACGGGGTCTTCACGTAGTCCCTCATCGTAACTCCTCATAAAATACAGATCAAACTTCGAACTGGTAAGTTCTCATTTAATCTTACTATCCTTACTGACCACAGATGAAATACCAGATCACTGAACAACGAAATATACTCATTCAAGATGGGTAGCAGGGATAAGCCAAAATCAGTAGTCAAAATATGCTTCCTTCACTTAAACCAATATGCACATATTACAGTGTTGCTATGTTCTGTGAATAATTACTGATAAGTACATACATATGTTTCCAAAATAAATAGTTCTTTATTTGTCTTGAAACCTTCATTGTCAATTGCCATGGTGCCACACACAGTACACGTGGATTTTACCTAACTGTATCTTCATACTATTGGGAATCTATGCTGCATTAACAATGGAGCAAGGTTACATTTCTCAGCATTACAGACCAGATAACAGTAACACTCTTTTCCTTTTGTCCTTTGGTTGTTTTCCATGGAGAGCTTAATTTGGATAACATACGATTAATCTTAGCAAAACGATCACCAGTTACATGTCGTTACTCTCAAGTAAGAAACACAAGCCTAAAAACACCCTTTATGCCCCATAAGGCATATGTTTGTCAACCAGTGGCCAGTTAAGTAAGATTTTTTTTTAGAGATACAGCGCAGAAACAGGACCTTCGGCCCACCGGGTCCGCGCTGCCCAGCGATCCCCGCACACTGACACTATCCTACACCCACTAGGGACAATTTTTACATTTGCCCAGCCAATTAACCTACAAACCTGTACGTCTTTGGAGTGTGGGAGGAAACCGAAGATCTCGGAGAAAACCCACGTAGGTCACGGGGAGAACGTACAAACTCCGTACAGTACAGCACCCATAGTCAGTATCGAACCTGAGTCTCCGGCGCTGCATTCGCTGTAAGGCAGCAACTCTACTGCTGCGCCACCGTGCCTCATTGTGCATGCCTCTGAGAATTCTCTTCCAGCCTGAGCTCTCAATACAGAACTGAAATGAAAGGAAGTGAAAGGTGATGCAGTTGAAGAAAGTACTTGAATATATATCTTTTTTTTTAATGTTGAAACAAGGAACTGCAGATGCCGGTTTACGAAGCAAAAACACCAAATGCTGGATTAACTGAGTGGATCAGGCAGCATCTCTGGAGAACATGGACAGGTGACTTTTCGAGTTGGTACCCATCCTCAGATTTATATTTTACTAGACCAAGTGGACCCGTTGGGCCAAAACTTCTCCTGCATTGGTGCAGCATCCCTCCCCCACCCCTCCCCCCTCCCCTCTTCCCCTCCCCCTCCCCTCTCCCTCCCTCTCCTCCCTTCCCTTCCCCCTCCCCTCCCCTTCCCCTCCCCAATCCATCCCCCTCAACCCCCCCATATCCTCCCTCCTTCCCCCCTCCTTCCCTCCCTCCCTCCACCCTCCCTCCCTAGGAGATAGATTTAAACTTTAAAATGTGGATAACTTTAAAAACATAGCACCGATTTCAATGAAACGTCTTCCATTAGCACCAAATGGACGACGGTGAGTAAGGTGGGCCTAAAATTGGCGCGTTATCGTGTACCGTTTGGCTGTAGTTCAGGAACAAACAAACAAACAAACAAACAAGAGTTTTAGTATACAGATGCCATCGGGATAGATTACAGCCTCACTGTTGGTCTTAGTTTGTAATCTATGCACATTGTGGTGTAATACCGAGGGAGTATTGCATTGTTGGAGATGCGGACTTGTATGACTATGTTTGGAAATTAAAGTGGTGCCATTTAAAGAGCAAAAGCACGTTCTTATGCCTCAAGTGTTCATCCCTCAACCAACATCTTTTTGAAAATTTAAATTAAATTAAAATTACCTAGTCAATGATCTCATTTTCCACTTATGGATCCATGCTGTGTGTAAATTAAAGTGGTTACAATCCAGAGGTGATTCTGTGGTTTTGAGATAAACTTTAATGTCCTGAGGAGTTGATAAGGCATTCTGACATTCCCTCGATTAGCCTTCCTTTTTTACTCTTCGCCTTTCAGATATCCTGTCCAACCCTGGCAACAGCAAAACCTAATTCTGAAAAGATCGCCATGAATCTAATTGCAAAACACAAAGCACTGGAGAAACTCAGCAGGCCAGGCAGCATCTGGGGAGGGAATGGACTGGGGACATTTTGGATTGGGACCATTCTTCTGATTTAATTCCGCAGTTTCTTGTATCGCCGTGAATGAGTGGCACGGTGGCGCAGTGGTAGAGTTGCTGCCGTACAGCGCCAGAGACCCGGGTTCGATCCTGACTACGGGCGCTGTCTGTACAGAGTTTGTACGTTCTCCCTGTGAGCACGTGAGTTTTCTTCAAGTGCTCCGGCTTCCTCCAACACTGCAAAGACGCACAGGATTGTCCGTCTGATGAAGAGTCTCGACCCGAAACGTCACCATATTCCTTCCCTCCAGAGATGCTGCCTGTCTCGCTGAGTTACTCCAGCATTTTGGGCCGACCTTCGATTTAAACCAGCATCTGCAGTTCTTTCCCACACAGGTTTGTAGGTTAATTGGCTTCGGTGAATAAATTGTAAATTGTTTCTAGTGTGTGGGAAAGTGCTCGTAACCGCAGGTCGGCGCGGACTTGGTGGGCCGAAGGGCCTGTTTGTGTGCTGTAAGGTCTAAAAAATAAGAATCTAATTTCTTATTATATTTCAAGTTCCTAAAGACAGAGTTAAAAAAAGAATATTCCCTTTTTATAAGCCTTATTTTAATGCTGCAAACCTAAGTTTCAATTTAACATCACACCTCAGGAAAAGTTTTATATTATTTTTTTTATTCCGAAGACTGGAAAAAGTAGGGCAGAGTTAGAAGATTCAAAGACCACCTGAATATTTTGATCCTGTGAACATTTTAGCTTGGAAAATAGTATCATTGCATTTTTCATTAACATTAACACATCAATGGGTATTGGAATTTGTTACAGATGGTGAAGTATTTATTTTGAAGCACTACCATGTGTTGGGAATTATTGAATTTATGTTCCAGTTTTACAATTATTCTGTTTCTTGATCTCGGATGTTCATGAAGGAGAATTGAAATTCAATATGTACAAAAAGAAATACGTCCATTATTATGGAAATACGCAGCAGATCAAGCAACATTGTGGAGAGAGAAACAGAATGAACAATTTGAAGCAATGGACTAGTGGCTGATTGGAAACCTTCTGAGATAGATCAAGTTCTAAGATGAGGTGAAAGGGAATGGGGATGTGTGGATTATAGTGTGGTCCAGAAGAGAAGATCTGTCATTGGATAGACAGGAGGTGGGATTAATTTGTTTAGTTTCGACATACAGTGCGGAAACAGGCCCTTCGGCCCACTGAGTCTGCGCCAACCTGCTATCCCCGCACATTAACACCATCCTACACACACTAGGGACACACCAAGCCGATTAACCTACATACCTGTGCGTCCTTGGAGTGTGGGAGGAAACCAAAGATCTCGGAGAAAAACCACGCGGTCACGGGGAGAACGTAAAAACTCCGCACAGACAAGCACCTATAGTCGAGATCGAACCCGGGTCTCTGGCATGTAAGGCAGCAATTCTACCGCTGCGCCACCGTGCCGCCCACTTCTCAAAAGTAGAGCCAATGTTGTGGCTTCCATGGTAGGATTATCAGTAGACTGGCTAAAAAGGTCACCTGCAAGGCACTTTAAAGATTCTGTGCTCACTAAGCTTTTCACACTAAAGTGATTCCATTTCCCACATTCCTACAACCATCTTGAACAGTTCTCCACAACCCTAACTCTAACCCAGCAATGCAACACTATGGACCGTTGAAGAAGGGTCCAGACTCGAAACGGTATCTATCCATATCATCCAGGGATGCTAACTTACCCCTTGCGTTACTCCAGCACATTGTGTCCTTTATTTTTATAAACCAGCATCTGCGGTTCCTTGTTTCTACCTCTTGCACTACCATGGACTTGTTTTCTAATTGTGTTTTGCACTAATGTCTCGTTTTTGCACACTTTTTATTTTTCACTGTCTTTTATAACTTATTTTATAATTCATGTTTTTGTGTGTTGTCTAAGTCTATGTGCCTGTGATGCAGCCGTAAGCAAGATTTCCATTGTAGCTGTCTCACTGTGCTTGTGCATATGACAATATATTAAACTTGACTTGGCACTGTTATTACCCCATTAGTAATACACTTCTCTGTAATTTGCCTACATATTTGCTCCTCCATCTCCTCTGACGATTTAGAAGTCTGCTATACGACTCCAGCAATGTAATTGCCCATTTTTGTTCTGTTCCTTCCTTAAGGCTTTATTTGAAGAACCTTCTTGAGTGTCCTCCCTCCTTCCTGCAATAGTGATCTCCTTGCTTGAAAGTCCAATGTCATTTTTCCGAGCCTGACTGAAGACTCTACACCGAGCCGTGTCGACAGGTCAGCCCGACCCTCCTTTCAACCATGTCTCTGTGATAACAACAATACACTACTCTCGTGTACTAATTATTTCCCTCAGTTCACCAGCCTTACTTGGTATGGTTATTGGTTTATTATTGTCACCTGTACCAAGGTACAGTGAAAAGATTTTGTTTGCGAGATATACAATTAAATCGGATCATAATATACTTAAGCACAATTGAAACATACGCAAGTAATTAAGCCAAACACTTCTAGGATTCTTTGCATTAAAAATGCCATAATTACTGAGAGGAGGTTGAAGTTGGGTACAAAAAAGAAAATCAATATTCCAGACCCTCCACAGATCCAAATCCCTCCATGATCCCATTTCTTGCTGTCTCTGTGGTTACTTCCAGCCCTCTGAGATACCTGTATTCCTCCAATTCTGGATTCTTGTACTTCCCCATATTGTCATTGCCCAACCACATTGGTGCTGTGGCCAAGAAAGTACACCAACGCCTCCACTTTCCCAGAACGCTAAGGAAATTTGGCATGTCCCCAATGATCTTTACTCATTTCTCCAGATGCACAAAAGAAAGCATCCTTTCAGGGTGCATCACAGCTTCGTATGGCAATTATACAATTAAATCGGATCATAATATACTTACGTATCCTTAAGGCACAAAATGCTGGAGTAACTCAGCGGGACAGGCAGCATCTTTGGTTTAGTTTCGAGATACAGCACGGAAACAGGCCCTCCAGCCCACCGAGTCCACACCGATCAGCGACCAACCACCGACAATGTATACTTATACCAAGTATACAAACCAAAGCCAATTAACCTACAAACCTGTACATCTTTGGAGTGTGGGAGAAAACTGAAGATCTCGGAGAAAACCCACAGTCACGGGGAGAACGTAAAACTCTGTACAGGCAGAACCCGTAGTCGGGATTCCAACCCAGGTCTCTGGTGCCGCAAACACTGTAAGACAGCAACTCTACCGCTGCACCAATGAGCCGCCCACTCTGGATAGAAGGAATGGGTGACGTTTCGGGTCGAGACCCCTCTCCCGAAGACCCTTGATCTGAAGAAGGGTCTTGACCCGAAATGTCACCCATTCCTTCTATCCAGAGATGCTGTCTGTCCCAATGAGTTACTCCAGAATTAGGTGCCTATCTTCAATGTAAACCAGCATCTGCAGTTTGTTCCTACACAAATAGTATGGCAACTACTCTATCAAGTCCACAAGAAATTCCAGCGTTGTAGACGCAGCCTAGTCCATCACACAAATTAGCCTCCCGCTTATTGACTTGACCAAAACTTAACGCTGCCTCAGCAAAACAGCCAACATACCCAAAGTCCATCCATACCCCGAATATATTCTCTTCTCCCCTTCCCTGTCAGGCAGAAGATAAAAAAGCTTGAAACCACATACTTCCAAATTCAAAAACAGCTTCTCCCCACCGTTATCAAACTTTTGAACAGACCTTTCATATGCTATGGATGAATTCCTGATCTTCCAGTCTGTCTCGTCGGGGCCCTTGCACTTTTTTCTTATCTGCACTTTATACGATATTCTGCAGTCTGTTTATTTGCACTACCTGGATAGCACATAAAATAGTGTCTAGGTTCATGTTACAATAAATAAAGCAATACTCAAACCAATACAAACTTAATCATTCAATCATTACTGGGCACAACTTCAGCTGCCAAGAATCAAAGCTTTCGAAATCCCTCTTTAACACACTCCGCCTCCACTTATTTTTCTTCCTTTAAATATTTTTTTTAAGTAACAAATCCAAATAAATCCAATAAGTGCCTGAGAGCATTTGTTATATAACAGCAATTTACGCCCCACCCCATGCGGGCATGAACTTACACTGAATGTACTACACACTGCTTCCAAAGTGCCCTGAGGCCTTGTTCAACATAGGCAGGGACACCAAGCAAACCAACTTCAAGAATGTTTAGGAAGGAACTGCAGATGTTGGTTTAAACTGAAGAAGGACGCTGCAGTACCTCAGCAGATCAGGCAGCATCTCTGGAGAAAATGAATAGGTGACGTTTCGGGTTGAGAATGAGAGTCAGGGGGAAGGGAAACGAGAGATATAGATGGTGATACAGGGAGATATAGAACAAATGAATGAAAGATATGCAAAAAAAAGTGACGATGATCAAGGAATTCAAGGATCGTCAGCGATGATCAAGGGCATTGTTGGCTGTGGGTTAGGTGGAATCGAGTTATACAGACACTGAAACTCACCAGTACGTTTAGTTTCAAGAATGTTTAGTTTAGTTTAGAAATACAGCGCGGAAACAGGCCCTTCAGCCCACCAAGTCCACGCTGACCAGCGATTCCCACATTATCCTACACACATTAGGGATAATTTTACAATTAGGCCAAGCCAATTAGCCTGCAAACCTGAACGTCTGTGGAGAGCTACCAAATTACTCTCAACCTATCTCCTGCCCCACCATAGTCCAAACAACCTCAACTATCGCTACATCAAAGATGTCTACCAAGCCTTCATTTTGGAGGATCAGTAGGCATCTTTGCCTGCATTTTGGAAAATCGGTTCATGTAGCTGTGCTCTCATTCTCTCATTAGAAGAAACTGAAGCATGAGGTTCTGGTAGAGAAAGTCGTACAATGCTGGTCTGAGGAAACAAGACGATATCCTATGTGACTGCTTTGAGATGGTGGACTGGTCCATATTCAAGGACTCCGTGGCCAACCTAAAGTCTCATAGACTTCAGCAGTAAGTGTGCAGAAGACTGCATGCCAAAGAAGTCAGTCTACAACTTCCACATCAATGGAAGTAGCCGATAGTGTTGAATAAGCTGTTGCTGGGTTGATCCCATATAAAATCGATAGCAAACTCCTTATCTGTCGAGTCAAGACCTCTCTGGACTGGGCAGTTGCTCGATAGATTTCACAATCAGAGACTAAATATTAAAGACATTTACTGATAGCAGATACATCACTTCACTGTGAAAATGAATCGGGGTATCAGGTTCATCCAAGAATTGAGTGGACTATAAACTGCACAGTTTATAGTCAATAAATAAATTTAAAAGAGAGTTAGAGAGAGCTCTAGGGGCTAGTGGATTTCAGGGGAGAAGGCAGGCACAGGCAAAGATACTAGAGGAACAAGATGGACCACTCCGTTGAAATCGCCTATACTGAAGTGTAGTACGCAAAGGAGCCATTTTAGTAAGCAAAACCCACCGTTCGCTATGCCTCTCGCAGTGCAATCAGTGTTTTGGAGAAACAGTATGTGTGATGATACCATTAAAATGCAGAATATATCTCATCTGTCAATTCACAGATTTTTGTTATTTTTCTTTTTAAATGTTTCTGCCTACTAAAATGGCGTCATGACATACTACGGTTTTCAGGGTCGAGTGGTCTATCTTGTTCCTCTGGTATCTTTGGACACAGGTTACTGATTGTGGATGATCAGCCATGATCACAATGAATGGCGGTGCTGGCTCGAGGGGCCAAATGGCCTCCTCCTGCACCTATTTTCTATGAATTTCTACACTGCTTTGCACATTAACTCTGCTTCATCCCAGGAGCTCAGTGCAAACCACCACAAGGCTAATGCAGCGTAAGAGGTGCTATCTCATTGCCCTATTGATCCTGGAATGATGCTGCCCTCCAGGGTCATCCGTGTGGAATATAAGTGTTCCACATGTGATCACAGAACTTTATCATAGAGTTCTGTCACATGGAGAGATTGCTATGTGGATAGAGGAAAAGATTAAAGGATGTTCTCAAAGGCTCCTTGACCCACTGTCCATCACATCTTTGGGATGCGGGAGGAAACTAGAGCACCTTGGTGGGTTAAGGAGGTTTTCCCAAAGATGTCTTGGACAGTGAGTTAAGGAGGTTTTGAGAACATCCTTTAATCACACAGAGAGTGGTGAGTCTGTGGAATTCTCTGCCACAGAAAGTAGTTGAGGCCAGTTCATTGGCTATATTTAAGAGGGAGTTAGATGTGGCCCTTGTGGCTAAAGGGATCAGGGGGTATGGAGAGAAGGCAGGTACAGGTTACTGAGCTGGATGATCAGCCATGATCATATTGAATGGCGGTGCAGGCTCGAAGGGCTGAATGGCCTACTCCTGCACCTATTTTCTATGTTTCTATGTTTCTAATCTTTTCCTCTCTCCACATAGTAATCTCTCCATGTGACAGAACGTGGACTAAAGTATGGGAATAAGTTCTCTACACTTGTTTCTATAACTAATATCTTTGTTACAGTCTAAATTAATAAAGCGCTCAATACCAAACGTAGAGGCTGGTGGGTGATACACTGTCACAGCACCAGAGACCCGGGTTCCATCCTGACCCCGGGTGCTGTCCGTGCGGAGTTTGTAGGTTCTCCCTGTGTCCACATGGGTTTACTTTGGGTGCTCCGGTTTCCTCCCACATCTCAAAGATGTGCAAGTTGAATGAATAGAATGTGTCTTGGGAACCTGCCGCTGGTCTGGTGAGGGATGTGACGTGCCACACTGAGTCAACTGAGTATGTTTAGAACCTCAAGACTTTGGGCGGCACGTTGGCGCAGCAGTAGAGTTGCTGCTTTACCGCGCCAGAGGCCCAGGTTTGATCCCGACTGCGGGCGCTTGCCTGTACGGAGTTTGTGCGTTCTCCCCGTGACCTGCGTGGGCTTCCTCCGAGATCTTCAGTTTCCTCCACACTCCAAAAACGTACAGGTATGTCGGTTAATTGCCATGGTATAATTGTAAATTGTCCCTCGTGTGTGTAGAATAGCTTTAGTGTATGGGTTGATTGCTGATGGGTGCGGGCTCGGTGGGCCGAAGAGCCTGTTTCTGCGCTGTATCTCTAAACTAGACCAAACTAAACATTTCCATTTAACCATAATATATAACTTGCAATTGAATTTCTAGGCCAAGGTGGCTCAATATGGTTATGCATCTCATCATGACTCAGGTCACCACATCAAAAACTTTACAAAATCACTAATAATTTGCCAAATGTATTTCCGTGATGGTAGCCCTTTAAGAGAAGGGAAGCTGAATCTACCACTGATTGGTGACATGCTGGAGTTAATACTAACAGATGAATCAGAATGCATGCACTCTGAACCCCAATATAGTTTCTACTTCAGAGGTCTCGCTTAATATGTTTGACCTACACGACCAAAAAACGTACCATTTAATTTGCCATCCACACTCCTGACAGTAACACAATTAGCATAACTGTGTCTGCTCGATTACGGCACTTCTTTTGCCAGGGTGACAATTATATTTGGTCAGGCAATTATATTCCGAAACAAAAGATAAGGATATAATGAAAGATCTGCCATTTGCATCATTCTCAGTCTGAAGAAGGGTCTCGACCTGAAACGTCACCCATTCCTTCTCTCCTGAGATGCTGCCTGACCTGCTGAGTTACTCCAGCATTTTGTGAAATAAATACCTTCAATTTGTACCAGCATCTGCAGTTATTTTCGTACACCGCCATTTGCAGAAATAGCTTTCCTGTACGGTACATTCATTGCGCTTATTGCTCATTGATAGGGCAGAGGGTTAACAATATTCCAGCTGGCAGCTTTATGTGGCAATAGAAAAAGTTGTAGAATAAAAACTAAATTGTCATCGGCGGACATCTGAAATTTTAATCAGGATGTTCATTCCGGGCAAGTACCATTCCAGGGGGATGAGACAGATTAGTTTAGTTTAGATTAGTTTAGAGATACATGGTGGAAACAGGCCCTTTGGCTCACCAAGTCCGTGCCGATCAGCGATCTCCGCACACTAACACTATCCTACACACACTAGGGACAACTTACAATTTTACCGAAGCCAATTAGCCTTCAAACCTGTACGTCTTTGGAGTGTGTGCTTGCAGCCTTTAATCTTTCTGGTGGCAGTAGTTGCAGTTTTAGGTGTTGGAGTACCCTGGGCATGTAACTACATTGCTGGTTGCACAACACTTCACTCACTGAGTAACTGTGCAACCAAGGCCATGAAAATGACATATTACGACGTCAATTAAATCCTCTGATGGTGGAAGGATTATACTCAAATGGGAGCATAGCGCATTTGTAATATGTTAGTCGCAACTGGATTGCACGGTGCAATGAGGCCATAGCACTGCCTTGAGGTTCAAATTAACTTCGAAGCAATTTGAGCTCAATTCCTGGTCTATGAACCATCAAAACTGTGTCCTGGTGATCGATATCAGAGATGCTGTTTTGGAAATGTTGGCAATAATTAGGGAGCCATTCAAAACAACGTCAACAAGTACGTGTTTGATTGTTTTATAAGTTATAGGCGCATAATAGAGGGCGGCACGGTGGCGCAGCGGTAGAGTTGCTGCCTCACAGCGCCAGAGTTTGTACGTTCTCACCGTGACCTGCGTGGGTTTTCTCCGGGATCTCCGGTTTCCTCCCGCACTCCAAAGATATACAGGTATGTCGGTTTATTGGCTTGGTATAATTGTAAATTGTCCCTAGTGTGTATAGGATAGCGTTGTGCACGGGGATTGCTGGTCAGCACAGGCTCGACGGGCCGAAGGGCCTGTTTCCGTGCTGCCTCTCCAAACTAAACTAAATTAGGCCGTTCAGCCCGTCGAGTCAGTTCCGCCATTCAGTCATGGCTGTTCTATCTTTCCCTCTCCATCCTGCTCCCCTGCCTTCTCCCCATAACTCCCGACACCTTCACGGGTTAACTTTCTGCTGCTCCTCCACTTTCCTTTGTCCTCACTCCGTCCAACATTATCTGATCATCCTTGGGCACAAGTACTAAATGGAGGGAATTGCTTTCTTCGACCCGTTCTTCCCAGATGCCAAACAGCAAGTCCAATAGTTCGATAGTTACTTTGTCCTCACATGTGCCGAGACACACTGAAACGCTTTGCTTTGCAAACAATCCAGTAAAATAATATTTACATCGGCGAAACCAAGCGCATTATTTACACTGGCGAAACCAAGCGCAGGCTCGGCGATCGCTTCGCTGAACACCTGCGCTCGGTCCGCATTGACCAAACTGATCTCCCGGTGGCCGAGCACTTCAACTCCCCCTCCCATTCCCAGTCTGACCTTTCTGTCATGGGCCTCCTCCAGTGCCATAGTGAGGCCCACCGGAAATTGGAGGAACAGCACCTCATATTTCGCCTGGGCAGTTTGCAGCCCAGTGGTATGAACATTGACTTCTCCAACTTTAGATAGTTCCTCTGTCCCTCCCTTCCCCTCCTCCTTCCCAGATCTCCCTCTATCTTCCTGTCTCCACCTATATCCTTCCTTTGTCCCGCCCCCCTGACATCAGTCTGAAGAAGGGTCTCGACCCGAAACGTCACCCATTCCTTTTCTCCCGAGATGCTGCCTGACCTGCTGAGTTACTCCAGCATTTTGTGAATAAATACCTTCGATTTGTACCAGCATCTACAGTTATTTTCTTAAAATAATACTGTGCCTAGGCACAGTCATACATAAGTACAAGAGGGCGACTATTGTAGTGTAAAGAAATAGGAGATTTCTTCTGAGGTAGAACTTAAAGTGTCATCACGGTTCCATTGTCATCATGTGCCTTTCAAGTATCCTGTTCTTGAAAACATCAAGTCTTATCTTGGCCTTAACAGCCCGTGGTCCAGGCGCCAGCATTGACGGTGCTACAGGAGTCTTAAGTCCATAAGTTCATAAGTTCTAGGAGCTGGATTAGGCCATTCGGCCCATCAGATCCACTCTGCCGTTCAATCATGGCTGATCTATCTTTCCCTCTCAGGCTCATTCTCTTGCCTTTTCCCCATAACCCCTGACACCCGTACTAATCAAGAATCTTTCAATCTCCGTTTTTTTAAATATCCATCGACGTGGCCTCCACTGCCATCGGTGGCTGTGTTGAGGGTCAGCCGCAACCCATCTGCATGCTGTATCTCTAAACTCTTCATTCTTTTGAGGCATAACGGTATCTCGGCAGCAACTACATCAATTGTTGAGAAGAGGTTTGTGCGACCGATAATTGGTCAGTCTTTAACGTTATTTGGGATCCTTGATACCATGTCTACAATTAGATTTAGGTTTAGGTTTATTATTATCATGTGTACAGTGAAAAGCTTTGTATCGCATACTAACCAAACAGATCAGACATACCATACATAAATACAATCAAGTCAAACGTAAGTACAATGGATAGAACAAAGGGGAGGATACAGAGTGCAGAATACAGTTCTCAGCATTGTAGTGCATCAGAAGTCCAATGTCCTCAATGGGCTAGAGGTAAATTGGACAGTACCCTAGCTTACGGAAGTACCGTTCAGATGCCTGATAACAGAGGGGAAGAAGGTTCAATCATCTTAATGTCATGGTCAATGGCTCGAACTGCACCCCTAAGGTTCAACAGCTTTGAACAAATTGCAATGACCTCTGGAACCAAATGATTGGAACTGAACACGCACTGTTTTCTACGATATGATAAGATATGAATTTGTCTCTTTTTTTTGTCCATCTTTGTTAACAATGGAACAGCTCGGCGAGAGGCACAAATGTTGTGGTGCATACACCTACAGCGATGCAGGTTGGATGCAATCCAATATCCGAGCCTTTGATCTATCAAAGGCCTCAGGTTGCTTCTTGATACCATGCCGAGGGAATTGAAATGGCTGAAGACAGGCTGCTGAGATGGAGTTGAGGGGAGGGGGTGGTGGGTGAGGGAGGGGGATATCATTGGACTATGGACAGGCTGCTGAGATATTGAGGGTAGGGGATGGTGGGTGAGGGAGGGGGGATATCACTGGACTATGGACAGGCTGCTGATATGGAGTTGAGGGGAGGGGATGGTGGGTGAGGGAGGGGGGATATCACTGGACTATGGACAGGCTGCTGAGATGGAGTTGAGGGAAGGGGATGGTGGGTGAGGGAGGGGGAATATCATTGGACTATGGACAGGCTGCTGAGATGGAGTTGAGGGGGGGGATGGTGGGTGAGGTGATGGGGATATCATCAGACTTGGCCAACATGAATCATCCCATTTGAGGTTTCTGATTGATGATAATCATATTTGCTTTTTGCGTTCTGACCTTGCCTACATTGTTGTACAAGGTTCAGCAGTAATAAACTTGCACTGGTTCATACTGTTTATTAAGCAAATAAAATTACTAATCCACTACAGCATATTCCATTTACCCAGCTGTGTGTTAATCCTCCATTTCAGTGCATTTAACAGCCATTATATCCCAGAGAGAGTGAATGTAAGCCCGGCAATTCTGCTTGGCCTTTGGCCAGCACTTAAAACTGGCAGTGAAAAGCCCTTCCGTGAAACACCTTTACTCTAATGTTCCACTGTGACGTTTTCATTGTTTTTCAAGGCTTCAGCTCCAGTCTTGTCTGTACTACATTTTGTTCACTTACAGAAAAGCGTTTATGATTTCTGAACCTCGGGCACTTATTCAAATTCTAGTTCCACTTACCACACATATCCTAGCTTTACTGTTTTCATTGATTTAGTTGACAAAAAACCCCACACACAAAACATGTACGCATCTTTTCGACACCCAAAACATTCTTTATACACAGTGCATGAATGCATAAATGCACTGAATGCTATCTCTCTGTGTCTGCTAGATTTTCTACTGATATATTCACTCAGAGGGTGGTGGGTATATGTCAACGAGAATATTCGAGCAAAGATGTTTGAGTGAAAGGCTTTAATCTGCCAGAGAGAGGATATTTGTTAGCGGGACACGCAGGAGATTCTGTGGAACTCCAGGATGGTGTGTTGCCTCCCGGTTGCCTGGGACAAGGATGTTTCTAATCAGCTGCAGAGCACACTCAGGGGTGAGGATGAGCAGTCAGAAATCATTGTGCCTATTGGCACCAATGACACAGGTGGAAAAGGAGATGAGATCCTGCAGAGTGAAGATGCCGTGATCCAGACAGTGTTGGTATGTGCTGCCAATGCCTTTATATGGAGGCAACTCCAGATACATTCCTGCTGAAGGCTGACTTTAGACTTTAGAGACACAGCGTGGAACAGGCCCTTCGGCCCACCGAGTCCACCTCGACCAACAATCACCCCGTACACCAACACACACTAGGGACAATTTACAATTTTACCGAAGCCAATTAACCTACAAACCTGTACGTCTTTGGAGTGTGGGGGGGGGGGGGGAACCGGAGAAAGCCCACGCGGTCACAGGGGGAATGTACAAACTTCGTACAGACAGTACCCGTAGTCAGGATCGAACCCGGTTCTTTGGTGCTGTAAGTCAAGTCAAGTCAAGTCAATTTATTTGTATAGCACATTTAAAAACAACCCACGTTGACCAAAGTGCTGTACATCTGACCAGGAAAAAAAAGAAACATACAGTGGCAGGCAGCCAAACACAACGGCGCGGCCATCTTGAACAAAATGTTAATTCAATCACCCACAGTCCAACAATAAAAGCACTAAACAGGCACCCAAAATTACCCAACCCCAAAAACCCCCCAAAACACAGTCCAACAATAGAAGCATTAAATAGGCATTCAAATCACACACCCCAAAACCCCCAAAAACACAGTCCAACAATAAAAGCATCAAACAGGCACTCAAACCACCCAACCCCAAAAACACACAAAAAAAGAAACATCCATCAAAGAAACATCCATCACAGTGAGTCTCCTCCAGTCCTCTCTCTCCTCACTGTGATGGAAGGCCACAATGTCTTTCCCTTCTCCCGCTGTGCCTCGCCCGCAGTCAGGTTGTTGTGGTTGCAGGCCGCACCGGACGGTCCACAGCGGGCCGAGCCCAAGGCGCGTCGCGTCGCAGCCGCTCCCGCAGCCTCCGAAGACGGCCGGCTCCGCCGATGATAAGTCCGATCCGGGGCGGGCGAACACGCTGCTGCTGCCGCTGTTGTTGCACGTCGGGGCGGTCGTGGCTCCCGACATTGAAGCCACCGCCCAGCAGAGAAATATCCCGCGGCCATCCTAGGCCGCGCCGGACGGTGAAATGTCCGCGACCCATGCCCCGCGATCCGGGGCGGGCGAACACGCTGCCGCTGCCGCTGCCGGAGCTCCCGATGTCGGCATCCACGCGGCCCGAACCTAAGGCCTCCGAAGACGGCCGGCTCCGGTGGTGGTAAGTCCGTTCCGCGGGCTCTGCGAACCAGAGCCCTGGAAGGCCGACAGCTCCAGGAGTTGGGCAGCAACTCTACCGCTGGGCCACTGTGCCGCTGCTACTGACAGTAGCTGGCTATTCAAACAATGGAGATTGTTGAGACCGGCCCTCGGGTAAATAATGCAGACCCTTTGTCACCACCACTCATCCCCTCACGTTTCATAAAAGAAACTAATTAAATCATGTACTCCCAAAAATAATGGTGCTGTCCTTGGAGAGTTAAATCCCCTGGCTTCAAGCTCTACCTGGGTCGTTTACAATTCTTCTCCTTTCATTTGGACCATGTCCATAGATTTCACAAAATGCTGGAGTTACTCAGCGGGTCAGGCAGCATCTCGGGAGAGAAGGAATGGGTGACGTTTCGGGTCGAGACCCTTCTTCAGACTGACGTCAGGGAAGGGGGCGGGAAGTCCCGGGCGGGAGGTCCCGGGCGGGAGGTCCCGGGCGGGAGGTCCCGGGCGGGAGGTCCCGGGCGGGAGGTCCCGGGCGGGAGGTCCCGGGCGGGAGGTCCCGGGCGGGAGGTCCCGGGCGGGAGGTCCCGGGCGGGAGGTCCCGGGCGGGAGGTCCCGGGCGGGAGGTCCCGGGCGGGAGGTCCCGGGCGGGAGGTCCCGCCCCCTCCCCTGACATCAGTCTGAAGAAGGCTCTCGACCCAAAACGTCACCCATTCCTTCTCTCCCGAGATGCTGCCTGACCCGCTGAGTTACTCCAGCATTTTGTGTCTACCTTCCATTTGAACCAGCATCTGCAGTTATTTTCCTACATATCCAAAGATTTCACTTTAGGTTGCAAATGAGGGTTCAGGAGTGAATACTCAAGGCATTGTCCTTGACTTTCACACCCTTGGTTGCCTTGAAGGAATGAAAGTCAACTGACAGAGTTGAGCGCGTCAGGGCCGTCTGTAACCATGGTGATTGAGCATTTGTTCAAATGACTACTTGTGAGTTTGCTTTTCACAATGTTCTCCACTTACCCTGGGCCTTTCTTCTTGAGGCTTCAATTCTTCTGCAGCTGAAGTTCAGTGAACACTGGCTGCCCTCCAGGATCTCAATTAAGCAACCAATTCTTCATGTGTCTGCCTTGACACTGAATGTCAGCAGGCTATTTAGTGCCAAGCATATTCTTCCTCATCCAACAGTCCTTCAAACGTACTTCCTGGCACAGGTCACCACATAGTCACTGGAGGTGAAACTTTGGCCAGTTTTCATTTTTGACTCTCAGAAAAACGTGATCTTTTAACTAAAACTTTGAACATTTCCCCAAGTTTGTTGAGGTATAAACATCTAAAGTGGGCAAAACTACAGATTTTCGGAAAAACTCTGTGCTTACCTTACTGTAGAGCTTAATTTGTTATTAAAATGTGTTTATGCTCAATGCTCGCATTTATTTCAAGAGGGCTTGTATACAAAAACAGGGATGTAATGCTAAGGCTCTATAAGGCGCTGGTAAGGCCGCATTTGGAATATTGTGAGCAATTTTGTGGGAGAGTCTAGGACTAGAGGTCAAAGTCTCAGAATTAAAGGACGTTCTTTTAAGAAGGAGATGAGGAGAAATTTCTTTAGTCAGAGGGTGGTGAATCTGTGGAATTCTTTGCCACAGAAGGCTGTGGAGGCCAAGTTTGAAGGATATTTTTAAGGGAGAGATAGATCGGTTCTTGATTCGTGGTTTCAAGGTTTCAAGGTCAGTTTATTGTCACATGTACCAATTAAGGTACAGTGAAATTTGAGTTACAGGTGTCAGAGGCTATGGGGGGGGGGGGGGGGGGGAGGCAGGAGAATGTGGTTAGGAGGGAGAGATAGATCAGCCATGATTGAATTGTGGAGTAGACTTGATGGGCCGAATGGCCTAATTCTACTCCTATCACGTATGACCTTATGACCTTATCCAAAGTCATATCCTCCTTGGGATGTCCAAAATCCAATACAACTCATTTGAAGTATCACAGGTATTGTAATACCACAGACTCAACAGCTGGACTGAATACACCAAGCTATCTTGGAAGGAAAACACAAAGCGCTAGACTAACTGGAGTGGTGTGATCAAGGGAAAAGAACCTAAAAATCTTGTGTCTCAGAACAAGGGTGTTATCAACCTAACATGTAATTGTACCTAAATATATAATAGATTTACCAGTACTACTTCTCACACGTGTGGCTGTTAGATTACGATCCGTGTGAAGATTGCTGTTATCTTTTGTTGCAAATGAACATCACGATTGTGTTTGCCTATTGCAGATCCCATTCCAAGATGAACCTATAAGAAAATAACTGCAGATGCTGGTACAAATCGAAGGTATTTATTCACAAAATGCTGGAGTAACTCAGCAGGTCAGGCAGCATCTCAGGAGAGAAGGAATGGGTGACGTTTCAGGTCGAGACCCTTCTTCAGACTGATGTCAGGGGGGCGGGACAAAGGAAGGATATAGGTGGAGACAGGAAGATAGAGGGAGATCTGGGAAGGGGGAGGGGAAGAGAGGGACAGAGGAACTATCTAAAGTTGGAGAAGTCGATGTTCATACCACTGGGCTGCAAGCTGCCCAAGCGAAATTTGAGGTGCTGTTCCTCCAATTTCCGGTGGGCCTCACTATGGCACTGGAGGAGGCCCATGACAGAAAGGTCAGACTGGGAATGGGAGGGGGAGTTGAAGTGCTCGGCCACCGGGAGACCAGTTTGGCCAACGCGGACCGAGCACAGGTGTTGAGCGAAGCGATCGCCGAGCCTGCGCTTGGTTTCGTCGATGTAAATAAGTTGACATCTGGAGCAGCGGATGCAATAGATGAGGTTGGAGGAGGTGCAGGTGAACCTCTGTCTCACCTGGAAAAACTGTTTGGGTCCTTGGATGGAGTTGAGGGGGGAGGTAAAGGGACAGGTGTTGCATCTCGTGCGGTTGCAGGGGAAAGTGCCCGGGGATGGGGTGGTTTGGGTAGGAAGGGACGAGTGGACCAGGGAGTTACGGAGGGAACGGTCTCTGCGGAACGCAGAAAGGGGAGGGGATGGGAAGATATGGCCAGTGGTGGGGTCCCGTTGTAGGTGATGGAAATGTCCAAGATGAACCTAATCTTTTACAGTCTTTTCATATTTAGTTATAGAGAGAATTACCATAAAAAGCAGGATGTTCAGCCCACCGAGTCCCTGCCCGTTATCAGCCGCCCTTATATACACTCACTCCACCCTAATCCCATAACCGCATTAACTCCCCCAGATTCCACCATTCACCTACACACCAGGGGCAATTTACAGCGGTCAATTAACCTGCCATTCCAGACGTCTTTGGGATGCGGCAGAAAGTTGAAGCAGCTGGAGGAAACACACGCAATCTCAGGGAGAACGTGCAAACTCCACACAGACAGCACCAGAGGTCAGAACTCGACTCAGGTCTCTGGTCCCGTGGGATAGTACAGTAGCTCCACTAACCACGCTACTTTTCCTGATGTATCCCTTTCCAATCATTTGACAGATGCTGTAAACACTTACCTCAGACTTACATTCTCAAAGAGAATCAATTTACAGAACATCAACGTTTTTGCGATAGGGCACTTGATGCAAAATAATTCAAGAAGAGCCGTAGTCCAATTTTACCAGCTGGCTCCTGAAGATAAGCATCGTTCCACTTGAACGAGATGGCTCAGATAAAAATCTGGCATGTCGTAGACCACCATCTGAAATATTCATTATTCACTGCAAAAGAATTCCAGGTTTTGCTTTCATTTCCATGTATAATTCAACAAGCCATTTGAACAATGAAGCAAATCAGTTGAATGACGGGGGCCTTCAGATGGTCAAGTTACATCTGTGGAAAGGGCAACAGATTGAACAGTCTTCAATGGAAGAATGATAAGGAAGGATTTGAGAGGTTTCTGGAGAGACCACATGTTGGACAGCAGAAGCTGAAGTAGCCGGTTATGTTAACTATGGTCTTGGGGTCGGGCTTGGGGAATGGCAAATTTTCACCAGCAAATTTTAAACGATGGAAAGGTAGACAACATTATCTGCACTGGACAGACATCAAAGAGCATGGAAGCACACTGAGCACATGTAAACAAGGGTGATCTGACAGAAGTTTCTTTCAAATAAGAATAATGGTTTATCAGAATGCAGACAGTGTGGTTACTTGTCAGGGTGCATGTGTGTGTGTGTATTTATATCTTTAATTTTGCAACCTAACAAGTGACCACACACACACACACACATGTATATATATATATATATATATATATATATATATATATATATATATATATACACACACACACACATATATATATATGTATATACACACACACACATATATAGAAACACACACACACACACACACACATATATGTATGTATGTATGTATGTATGTATGTATGTATGTATGTATGTATGTATGTGTGTATGTATGTATGTATGTATGTATGTATGTATGTATGTATGTATGTATGCATGTTTGTATGTAGATAGACACAAAATGCTGGAGTAATTTAGCGGGACAGGCAGCATCTCTGGAGAGAAGGAATGGATGACGTTTCGGGTCGAGACCCTTCTTCAGACCCGAAACGTCACCCATTCCTTCTCTCCAGAGATGCTGCTGCCTGTCCCACTGAGTTACTCCAGCATTTTGTGACTATTTCGATTTAAACCAGCATCTGCAGTTGTTTCCTATCTGTGTGTGTGTGTGTGTGTGTGTGTGTGTGTGTGTGTGTGTGTGTGTGTGTGTGTGTGTGTGTGTGTGTGTGTGTGTGTGTGTGTGTGTGTGTGTGTGTGTGTGTGTGCGTGTGTGTATACATATATATATATATAACAGAAAGGAGAAATCCAAATAAACCACTTTGCCCAAGAATAGAAGAATGGAGCTTAATATTGCAGCAAGAGGTTTATGTTGCTTTGCAGTTGGTGATGCTGACCTTAATTGCAGGGACCCAGGTTTACTCTTCACCTCAGGTGTTGTCCAGGTGGAGTTTCCACATTCCATTGGGTGCTCCATTTTCCTCCACCAGCCTTCAGATACATTGGCAGGTTAATTTGCAACGTAAATTACTTCCTAGTGTAGGCAAGAGGTAAAATGCTAAAGGGGGGAAACAATAAACACAGGGGAAGGGGATAAAGAAGGGACTAATGGGATTGCTCTGCTAGGCCGCTAGTATCTGCCGGCTACTCTTCCTACTTACTCACTCTGGCACAGAAGAAGACCATTCGGCCCGTCAATAAACCCCTACCAGTCCCATTCCCATTACACCCCCCTTTCCCACCGCAAGCTATTGGCTCTCACAATGGTTTCTTTATTGTTATTATTTTTTTTAAAAATACATTCCCATAATGTGGATGTCAGTCGCAACCCATCCATTTATGGACCAGCACTGATTAGTTTTGCACTCAGGAGGCAGTTTCAACGTCAACCACACTGGACAGGTATAGACACCAGAACAGGTAAGACCAGCAGATCTCCACACCGGTGTAGGAAAGAAAACTGCAGATGCTGGTTTAAATCGAAGGCAGACACAAAATGCTGGAGTAACTCAGCGGGTCAGGCAGCATCTCTGGAGTAGGGTCTCGACCTGAAACGTCACCCATTCTTTCTCTCCAGAGATTTCCACATCTGAACGACAATAGAGAACCAGATGGATTAATAAACAGCGATTGAGTCGTCTCTTAGCTGCCATGTTTCTGCATTAATAACCCAGAATTCTTAAAGCTACTCCAGCAACTTAACCATTGTTACTGAGCCCCACAATATAAACACTGAATTAAATTGCGACTTTTTAAAAACCACAAGACGATTTATTTCTGCCTAACCTCCCTCAGCTTCAGAGATGTTGGCCTATTACTTTGGGGTCAGCCTTTGGTTTAGTTTAGAGATGCACAGTGGAAACAGGCCCTTCTTTGGCCCACCGGGTCCGCACCGACCAGCGATGCCCACACATTAACACTGTCCTACACACGAGGGACAATTTACACTAAAACCAAGCTAATTTCCCTACAAACCTGCACGTCTTTAGAGTGTGGGAGGAAACCGAAGATCTCGGAGAAAACCCCATGTGGTAACAGGGAGAACGTACAAACTCCGTACAGACAGCACCCGTAGTCGGGATCGAACCCGGGTCTCTGGCGCTGCAAGGCAGCGACTCTACCGCTGCGCGCCCTTAACTCAGACAGTTTTCCTTTGAGTAGATCATTCTATCTTTCATAATGACCCCCTCCGGATTCACCCTGAATTCCAGCTCTCACAACCACTGCCAAAGGTGATGACCGTTTCTGATTCCGCTTCTGCCAGACAAGAAAAAGAATCGGGGCGGGTGGGTTAATTTTGGATAAAGAGCCATTTAATTTGCGTTATTATATTTTGCTCAGCGGTTAATCATACGGGGGGAAGTGAAGAAGGCAATTGCACACACTTTAAACAGTGTGTGGTTACGTGCAATTATCCACTTGCCAAATGACCATAATTACTACCGACTGACCAACTCATTCTGGATATTTCAATGGAGGCAATTTAATATTTGACGCATCGTTGAACAAAAGCAATGTCTAACTATAAACATGACAGTAAGAATATTTTCTGTCACTTCCGAAGGATAATGAAGATACATTTGCAAAGCAGTATTATTTATCATATCATATATATACAGCCGGAAACAGGCCTTTTTCGGCCCTCCAAGTCCGTGCCGCCCAGTGATCCCCGTACATTAACACTATCCTACACCCACCAGGGACAATTTTTACATTTACCCGCCAATTAAACTACATACCTGTACGTCTTTGGAGTGTGGGAGGAAACCGAAGATCTCGGAGAAAACCCACGCAGGTCAGGGGGAGAACGTACAAACTCCTTACAGTGCAGCACCCATAGTCAGGATCGAACCTGAGTCTCCGGCGCTGCATTCGCTGTAAAGCAGCAACTCTACCGCTGCGCTACCGTGCCGCCCTAGATGTCTCTGGCTGGAAGAGTTAGATGGGGCAGTCAATCTTTCGCATACTATCTTGAATCGTACCGGAGGTCACAATGACTTTTAATTCAAGCTTTGGTAGATACCATCCTTACTGGCTGTGACAAGACGTTATTATGTCATAAGGTCATAAGTGATAGGAGCAGAATTAGACCATTCGGCCCAGCAAGTCTATTCCGCCATTCAGTCATGGCTGATCTACAGTATCTCTCCCTCCCAACCCCATTCTCCTGCCTTCTCCCCATACTAATCAAGAACCTATTTATCTCTGCCATAACAATATCCATTGACTTGGCCTCCATAACCTTCTGTGGCAAAGAATTATTCTATTCATAAAATAGTTCTATTAATATAACTGCGCTTGCAGCGCCTGAGACCCGGGTTCGATCTCGACTACGGGTGCTGTCTGTAATTAGTTTGTACGTTCTCCCCGTGACCTGCGTGAGTTTTCTCCGAGAACTTCGGCTTCCTCCCACACTCCAAAGGTGCACAGGACTGCAGGTGAATTGGCTTGGTATAAGTGTAAATGGTCCCTAGTGTGTGTAGGATGGCGTTAATGTGCGGGGATCGCTGGTCGGCGCGGACTGGGTGGGCTGAAGGGCCTGTTTCCGCGCTGTATCTCCAAATGAAACTAAACGAAAAATGGAGCAATTCAATTTGTGGACCAGTGTCATATATCTGAAATTCATTCTGTGTATGATCTTCTCTTCATGTTTTCCTGACTCTCTTGTGCAACTTGAGTCAACGCTGTCGTGAAACTCTCAGGAAACCGCTGCAGCAATTCCTCTCTTTTCCCCTGCCATTCCCAACTTCTCAGCTGCAAGTGATTTGGAACATAAAATTGAGATTATGGAGGATCAACATTAATCCATTCTGTTGTAGACCCTCCTGATGATTTCAAACAACAATTATATTTGTTGACCATCAGTGGAATTAATCTTGACAAATTTAATTCATAACAGACTCTGAAAGGAGAAACTCTTTGATGAATTAATGGTCTAAAGTCAACACATCCTACCCGAAATATTAGAGATTCGTCTCGTATTATCAACCCTAAACAAACAACATGGATGTGTGGTACACCAGTCTCAATGTTTGGTTTGATTGATGTCAATGGAAATTAATTTCAGAAGTGGAATACAACTAGTTCCCTCCACACTCCCAACTGTGCTGGCAGTAGAGGATGATTTTCCAGCCAAGCACTCTCTCCCCTCACCCATTCTCACAGTACTCATGTACAGTTAACCCTCATTATTAAGGGACCTCATTGTAATGGATTTTGGTTGTAGCGGACAGACCTGCTGATCCTCACCGCCAGGTCACCCCAGTCCTGCATCGCCTACCCGACCCCTTCCAGGCCAGCCTACTGCCACCACCTACTGCATGGTGGCGCAGCGATAGAGTTGCTGCCTTACAGCGCCAGAGACCCGTATTCGATCCTGACCACGGGTGTGGTATGTACGGAGTTTGTACGTTCTCCCCGTGAACATAAGCATGAGTTCTCCCTGGGTGTTCCAAAGACGTAAAGCTTTGTAGGTTAATTGGCTTCTGTAAAAATCGTAAAGGATAGGGCTCGTGTACGGGGATCGCCGGTTGGCGCGGACTCGGTGGGCCTAAGGGCCTGTTTCCATGCTGTATCTCTAAACTAAACTGTACTAAACTAAACTAAACTAACCTAAACCAAACTAAAGATCACTGCCACACATTTTCCCAAGCACACCCCTGATTAGCAATTGTATAGAAATAGTCCACTGATAAGTGATAAGGTCATAAGTGCTAGGGGCAGAATTAGGCCTTTCAAGTCGACTCCGCCATTCAATCATGGCCGATCTATCACTCCCTCCTAACCCCATTCTCCTGCTATCTCCCCATAACCCCTGACACCCATACTAATCAAGAATCTATCTATCTCTGCCTTAAAACATATCCATTGACTTGGCCTCCACAGCCTTCTGTTGGCAAAGAATTCCACAGATTCACCACCCTCAGACTAAAGAAATTCCTCCTCATCTCCTTCCTAAAGGAATTCCTTCAGAATGGAAGAGTCTTGTGGATTGTGATTGATTGAATTGATTTGAAGATATAGCATGTAAAAAGAGGCTCTTCGGCCCACCGAGTCCACGCCGACCATCGATCACTCTTTCACATTAGTTCTATGTTAGGCTTAGGAAGTTCGGCATGTCCCCAGCAACTGTCACCAATTTCTACAGACGTGCCATAGAAAACATTTTATCGGGATGCATCACAGTGTATAGATGTGTTAGGGAACAGCTCCATCCAAGACCGCAAGAAATTGCAGAGAATTGTGGACACAGCTCCTATCATCATACAAACCAAACTCCCTTCCACTGACTCCATTGACATCTCCATTTATTCCCTCTTCTCCCCTCTCCCATCAGGCAAAAGATAGAAGTGTGAAAGTGCACACCTTCAGATTCAGGGACAGTTTATTCCCGGCTGTTATCAGGCAACTGAATCATTTAAACCAACAACTAGAGAGCAGTCCTGAACTACTATCTACCTCATTGGAGACCCTCGGACTATCTTTAATCGGACATTAATGGACTTTATATTGCACTAAACGACATTTATTCGCGGTGTACCCTTTATCATGTATCTGTACACTGTAAGTGGCTCGATTGTAATCATGGATTGTCTTTCCGCTGACTGGTTAGCATGCAGCAAAGGCTTTTCTCCGTACTTCGGTAAACTAAACTAAACTAAACATTCTGGTTGCGTGTCTCACTCTGGAAACCTAACCATGAAATGTAGGCTGCTATCCCGGTGCAGTACGGGAGTACGAGCCTACACTGCCAACAGCTGGCGTGTTGGCAGTGCCAATTCTTGGCTTAGACATTAATCTGGGGCCCCTTGAAAAAGAATGTGAAAGATTTTACAGCACTATTTTGAAACGTTGCGGGAGATTACCCCTGGAATCCCGGACAATATTTATTCCTCACTCAATATCACTAAAATAGATGACATTGCCATTATCCCATGGGAGCTTTGTGTGTCCGAGCTATTCCCAATATTGCAGTACTTGCATTACAGCAGTGCGAACACTTCCCATATACTCCAATTACCCCAATAAAATGCTTTGGGGCACCCTGTGAGACATGAGATGAACAAAATGAAGGAAGGTCTTGTTTTTTTCCCTTTTAGGAACATCACACCTGCAGAGGCAGAGGAAGGGGGGGATGGGGTGGGGGGTGAAGAATTATTTAAATCTTGTGCGGGTGCTGCTTTGGAAGTTGTGAGGAGGTGGAGCTGGGAAAGAGGGAGATTTATTGTACATGCAGGAAGGAACTAACTGCAGATGCAGGTTTTAAACCGAAGATAGACACAAAAAGCTGGAGTAACTCGGCGGGTCAAACAGCATCTCTGGAGGAAAGGAATAGGCGACATTTCGGGTCGAGACTCTTCCTCAGTGTGAAGAAGGGTGTCGACCCGAAACGTCACCAATTCCTTTTCTTTCAGAGAGCCTGTCTGACCCGCTGAGTTACTCCAGCTTTTTGTGTCTACCTTGAGCCTCATGCGCTCAACCACTGACTGCTTTGCCTAGCCCTGACATTATTACATTTTTAAGCAAGCACCAAAAGGTAATGATATTAAAGTTTTTTTTATTTACAGTGAATCTGATCCTTGGCTATTCGGGACACCTGTGGTTTTTGCAAAGTATTGTGGGTATAAATTCATGGGCCAAGTATAAGAGGCCCACGAAGGGCTTTTGGCAGAGTGCACTCAGTCTAAGACTATAAGAATTTCTTGGGCTTCCAGCCAGGTTCAGCCACGATGATACTATCTAAGCACTCCGAGTTAGATCATATATAACCATTAAAGCCCGACTTAAGTAGAAACAGCTGCATTGTGTTGAAGTAATGAGAAAAAAAAAAGATGTTCTCAAATATTTTTCTTTCTATCTGAGTTCAACATCATCAGTAGTGAAACAATTAAACAGTTTGGTCTTTACCATAAATTTGAACTTAGATACACAAGCCCTGCAAACGGAGAAAATGGCACATTGGTTCCAAAGCAAGGCCAGAGTGTTTTATTGATCTGGCTTCAATTTGTCCTTCTGCATACCTTTAATTCATTTGTTCTTTTCATACCTCTAGTTTCCCTTTCCCCTGACTCTCAGCCTGAAGAAGGGTCTCGACCCGAAATGTCACCTATCCCTTTTTCTCCAGAGATGCTGCCCAACCCGCTGAGTTGCTCCGGCGTTTTGAGTCTATCTTCGGTGTAAAACCAGCATCTGCAGTTCCTTCATTGTTTTATTGTCATTTGTCCCGAGAAGGAACAATTAAATGGCTTACTTGAAGCGGCAGTACCATGGGTTTGTAAACACAGTACTCAGTAGCTAATATGATAACATGCAAAAATAAAAGTGCAATGATTTTTTTATAAACAATATAGTGCAGAAACAAAACAAAGCCCATAGTCCCTATGTCAACCCAGGCAGTTCGTAGTTTTGAGTTTAGTTGGAGTTCGTAGCGTTTGATAGCCTGATGGTTGTCGGCAAGGAACTGTTCCTGAACCTGGACATGACAGTTTTCAGACTCCTGCACTTTCTACCTGATGGCGGGAGTGAAATGAGTGCATGGCCAGGGTGGTGTGGTTCCTCGATGATGCTGGTTGCCTTCTAGCACTGGGGTGGGGGGGGGGGGGGGGGGGGCATGGGAGAGAGTGAGGGGGTGGGAGAATCACACGAGATCTTAGTCACCTTCAGGGAAACTGGCCCAGTGTATGGCCGGTCGGAATCGACCAACGGGGGAAAGATTTAATCGGAACCTGAGGGGTAACTTCTTTTACACAAAGGGTGGTGGGTGTATGGAACGAGCTGCCAGGGGAGGTATCTGAGGCAGGTACTATCGCAACCTTTAGGACACATTTAGACAGGTACATGGATAGGATAGGTTTAGAGAGATATGGGCCTGTTGGGACATAGATGGGATATGTTGGTCGGTGTGGCCAAGTTGGGTCGAAGGGTCTGTTTCCACGCTGTATAACTCCATGGCTCTAACAATGAAGCCAGGGACTTGCGGAACACGTCAGTGGTGGAGGAGAAGATCCGGAAACGGTTGTGCAGGCACGTGGGTGGGGATACAGGGCCACCATGGACCAGAGGCGTCTCATGGACACCAACGAACCCATCACAGAAAAATCTGTTGGATCTCTGGAGTTTAGAGCATTGTATGGAATATTGTAACTTCACTTCTGTGCCAAAGAAAATTGCCTCAAAGGTGCCAATAATTACGATTGGATATATTTTTCCTTTCCAAATCCCGGCGTACAATATAATTGATGTACATCCACCAACACATAACACAGACAGTCTGGATATTGAACATGGGATCTGTCCAACCCAACCCTTCTCAATCTGATAATGCGGGTAAATAGAAGGCCTCTCACTTTAACATTTAACTGAATACAAGCTATACCAATGAAAGCAGCAATCCAATGGCGTTACATTAGACGCTGGAAATCTGACAGAAGGACAGAAAATGTGGAAAATACTCAGGCAACATCTGTGAGGAGAGAAAGAGTTAATATTTCAGGTCAATGACCTTTCATCAGGACTGGGTAAAATTGGAAATATCACAAACTTTAAGTTACTGAGAAAGGAGGTGGGTGGGGGGTGCAGAGAACAACAGGAAAGGTCTGTTATAGAGTTGGCAACCAAGAGAAACTAAACGACACAAGTGGTGTAGGTGCCAGTTGAAAGAGGGTGATTAGGGTATTTCTGGAGAACCTCTAAATAAGCAGAGAGGAACGAAATTTGTAACAGTGGAAAAAAAGGAGAGAGTAAATAGCTGAGTGCTGGAAATGTGAAAACAAAGAGAATAGCGTGTTATCTGAAATTGCTGAATTCATAGTAATATGTGTGGTTGGAAGCTGAGGTGTTGTTTGATGAGTTTAAGAGGGAAAAGAAGGACAATATTGGGCGTCCTAGCAGTGCAGCTGCCTAACAGCATCAGAAACAACCTTCCACCATCACCCTTTGCTTCTGTCCATGAAGCCAATTGTCTATCCAGTCACCTCTCTCTCCTTGGATCCCAAGCAATCTCACCTTCCAGAGCAGCCTACCATGTGGAACCTTGTCAAATGCTTTGCTGAAATCCCGATATACAAGGTCTGCTCTCATAAACCTCTTTGGTCCCATCTTCGAAAAACTCAATCAGATTCGTGAGACTCTAATTCGTTGGTCCAGTCTGAGTGTCTGGGCAGTGGCAACTCCAGGTTAATTGGGGGGGCTCAGCAATGATAATCCCACAAAAGGTTATGGATGGGGATCAGACACTCTGTTGTTAGAGGAGGTTATCGCGTGGCACTCTGCAGGGGCATTTACTAGTCCATAAAGGCTTTCAGGAACGGTGAAAGGGCTTGAAGTTCCCAACTCTCTGAGGTGCAGTTTGCAGGTGTCCCTTCATTCTAATTGAAAACAGAAGAGACTATAAGAGGGTGCAGCAAACATCAGAGGAGGGGGTTAGACCTGTTCCCTCATGCCAGTGGCGTAAAATAACCCACAGCTCTGTTATCAGGAAGAGCAGGGGAGTGCTCCACAGAACACCAGTAACATTTACCCCAAAATCAGCGACACTGCAACAGATTAACAGGTCTGACAAATTCTGGCTTTGTGAGAGGTGCTGAAAATGTCTGTTATGTTTCCTACATTTTTGCAGTGACTACACATTTAAAGTATTTCAACGGCTGTAAAAAGCTTTGGCACAATCTGAAGCGAGAGAAGGTGTGAAAAAATTACAGCTCTATGGCGAGTCCGGAAACTTGTTGGTTGTAGAAGAAGTTTATTGCAGCCGCAATATTCGAATACAGAGTTAAACAACAAGGTAAAGGACAACCATCAAAAACTTACTGTCTTCTTCGAAGACTTCGCCGAACTAACTATTTCGGGCGCCAAACGCGCACATGACATCGCTGGCCAATCAGCGATGTCGCTCCCTGGACCAATCCCCATGGTCGCGTTCACACGTGACCTCGCTAGCCAATCCGAGGGTTCGACGACCTGGACCATTCTCTATGGTCGCTACATGACCCCCCCCAGAACCCGAGGTGCGGAACCTAGCAGGGAGCCGGATTTCGCGACCATAACGAGTACGGAGAGGGACAGCCTGAACCACAGGAGCCGGGGGTTCCGGACTTGGCGGAACAGCCGGAACGGGAGGTCCTGGAGGAACTACCGGAACAGGGGGTCCTGGAGGAACTGCCGGAATGGGGGGTCCTGGAGGAACTGTCGGAACGGGGGGTCCTGGACTGAGCGGAACCAGCGGAGGTCGGCCTCTCCTAGGGGTTTGACCGACCAGGACTGGTTGATCCGGATCCAAATGTGCAGGTTTGAGCCGGGACACCGAGACGAGCTCACTCTTGCCGCACATATCTAAGGTGAAGGTAGCCGTTCCCTTACGCAAAACCCGGAACGGCCCTTGATAGACCCTCTGCAACGGGGCGCGATGGGAATCTTTTCGCAGAAAAACGAACTCACAGTCCTTCAGGGAAGGCGGTTCATGTACCATGGGACACCCATGACGTGAAGTCGGAACTGGAGCCAGGGAGCCCACCCGTTCCCGGAGAGATGCTAACACTGATGGGACTGTAGGCAGCTGGTCTGAAGGGTCCGGAAACAGATCTCCGGGTACTCGAAGTGTCGAGCCATATACTAGCTCTGCGGACGACGCACCGAGATCTAGCTTAGGAGCAGTCCGGATGCCCAAAAGAACCCAAGGGAGCTGGTCTACCCCGTCCGGGCCTTCAAGCCTTGCACTGAGGGACGCCTTAAGTTGGCGGTGGAACCTTTCTACGAGTCCATTTGCCTGGGGGTGATATGCAGTCGTGGGTTGTAACTTGGACCCGTACAGTTCTGCGAGCGCGGCCCAGAGGGACGAAGTGAATTGTGGACCTCTGTCAGTGGTAATAACTGCCGGGACTCCGAAACGAGCTACCCAATGAAGGGCCAAAGTCCTAGCACAAGACGCTGACGAAATATCAGACAATGGGAAAGCCTCTGGCCACCGGGTGAACCGATCCACCACCGTGAGGAGGTGGGTGTAGCCCCGGGAGGAAGGCAAAGGACCGACCAAATCCACGTGGATGTGGAAAAAACGAACAGCCGGGACCTCGAAATCCTGTACGGGGGGCTGGACATGGCGCTGGACTTTAGCGGTCTGACAGGGAACGCAGGCACGCGCCCAACCCGCTACCTGTTTCCGTAGGCCATGCCAGTCAAACCGAGCTGCTACCAAAGCAGAGGTGGAGCGGATGGACGGGTGCGCCAGCCCATGAATGGCATCGAAAACCCGGCGCTGAAGGGAGGGCGGTACTACCGGCCTGGGACGGGGAAGAGAAACATCGCACCAGACTTTTGTGCCTTCTGACCCGCAAGCTACCTGGGCCAACTTCAATCCCGAAGTGGTGGACTGGTATGCCGAAGCGGTATCCGCTAGAAGCTGTGCCTCCGCAAGCTCTTGGGGATCCACTTCGCAGTCCAACGCCGAAATAGGGGGAAAAGCAGGTCTAGACAGGGCGTCAGCAACGGCATTAAGCTTACCCGCGACATGACGGACATCGGTGGTGAATTCGGAGATAGCAGTCAGGTGCCGCTGCTGGCGGGCCGACCATGGGTCAGACAATTTGACAAAAGCAAATGTTCATGGTTTATGGTCCGTAAAGGCCACAAATGGGCGGCCCTCAAGGAAGTACCTGAAATGACGAACAGCTAAATAGAGGGCCAAAAGCTCTCGGTCAAATGCGCTATACTTCAGCTCAGCCGAATTTAGTTGCCGACTGAAAAACGCCAAAGGCTGCCAACGGCCACCGACCTGCTGCTCCAGAACCCCGCCCACCGCCACGTCAGAGGCGTCAACCGTCAGGGCCGTGGGGGCGGAGGGGCTCGGATGGACCAACATGGTGGCGTCTGCCAAAGCTGCCTTAGCTGCTATAAAAGCCGACTCTGCGGTCGGGGACCATATCAACTCTACCGGATTCCCTGCAAGGCATTGGAAGAGTGGGCGCATGACTCGCGCCGCTGCCGGGACGAACCTATGGTAGAAGTTAACCATACCTACGAACTCCTGTAGCCCTTTTACTGTGGTGGGCCTAGGAAATGCCCGGATAGCCTCCACCTTTTCGGGCAAAGGGGAGGCGCCGGCAGGGGTAATTCTGTGCCCTAGAAAATCAAGAGCAGGAAGGCCGAATTGACATTTGGAGGGTTGGATTATGAGCCCGTGGTCTTGGAGCCGCTGGAAAACGGTCCGCAAATGGGCCTGGTGTTCCTGCACGGAGGGGCTGGCGACCAGGATGTCGTCTAAATAAATAAACAAAAAGGGTAAATCCCGGCCCACGCGGTCCATCAGTCGTTGGAAAGCCTGTGCCGCGTTCTTTAAACCGAAAGGCATACGCAACCATTCAAACAACCCGAACGGAGTAATCGTTGCAGTTTTCTGTATGTCCTCCGGTCGCACCGGGATCTGGTGGTATCCTCGCACCAAATCGATTTTGGAGAACACCACCGCTCCTTCCAGCCCAGATGAAAAGTCCTGTAGGTGCGGTATGGGGTAGCGATCAGCCGTGGTGACAGCATTGAGACGCCGATAATCGCCACATGGTCTCCACCCCCCAGATGCCTTGGAGACCATATGTAACGGCGAGGCCCACGGGCTGTCAGACTGACGAACAATTCCCATTTCCTCCATCTTCCTGAACTCTGCCCGTGCCACCACCAGTTTGTCTGGCGGTAGCCTCCTGGCCCGAGCGAAAACAGGAGGGCCTTCAGTGCGGATGTGATGGACCACGCCGTGCTTGGCCGAAGACGTGTCGAAACGTTGAATGAGCAGCTCTGGAAACTCCGCCAGAATCTCAGCATACGAGTCGGGGGCCGCGACGACGGCCTGGACAGTAGGGCTGGGCGAGGAGGCGATTGTCGGAGCGACGTGCTCATCTTCGGCGGAGGGTCGGAGGTCGTTACCGCGGACATCAGGGACCAGTGAAAAAGCCCAGAGAAAATCTGCTCCCAAGATCGCTTGTTTGACGTCGGCTATGATGAATGGCCATTCGTACGTGCGGAGGCCTAACACAAGGGACATCTTCCGTATACCGAAAGTGCGAATTGGGCTGCCATTAACCGCGATGAGGGAGGGACCTGTCTTACCCGATCTGGTTTCGAGGTCGGTCGGCGGCACTATACTGACGATGGCTCCCGTGTCCACCAAAAATTCTGTGTCCGTGAATCGATCATGGACATAGAGGCGCCGGTTCTGGCCAATCGTAACTGCCCCTATGTACGATCGGCCGAGGCATTTCCCGCGAAGGTACAAGGTGAGCGGCAGTTGCGGGATTCGCTACCCCATCGTAGGTGATAATAGCACCAGCCGCGCTTGTGCGGATCTTTTTGGCGGGCTTTCGGAGAATTGGCGGGAGACGTGGCGCCATCTTGCCTTCGCTGTGGCGTGGTCACTGATGTCGAGACCTTGTTGATCGAACCGCTTGCCTTGTTTTTAGCCGCTATGAGCGCGTCCGCTTTCGCTGCATATGCTTCGGGGTCCTTAAAAGAACAATCCGTGAGCAGCAGTCGGACATCCTCAGGAAGCTTCTCGCGGAATGCCTGTTCGAACATAGGGCAATCCGTATGCTCACCGGCTAGCATCATCATTTCGGACATGAGGACGGAAGGCAGTCGGTCTCCAAGATCCGGTAGGTGCAGAAGTCTTGCCGCACCACCATGCTTATTAAACCCGAAGATTCGCAGTAATACTTTCTTCAGGGCCTCGTACTTGCTTTCCGCAGGTGGATTAACGATGAACCGCATCACGCGCGTGGTCGTCTCCGATTACAGAGCGCTGACGAGGTAGTAATACCTCGTGGAGTCGTCCGATATCTTCTTTATATGAAATTGAGCTTCGGTGTGTATAAACCAAGATTGCGGTGCGTGCGTCCAAAACCACGGAAGGTGAACGCTTACCGCGCTTGACTCCGGTGTGCCCGGCGCGGCCATCACCGACGAGGCGTCGGGTCCCTGCATAGTCGGTGATCGTCCAGATCACGTCGGGGTCACCAATATGGCGAGTCCGGAAACTTGTTGGTTGTAGAAGAAGTTTATTGCAACCGCAATATTCGAATACAGAGTTAAACAACAAGGTAAAGGACAACCATCAAAAACTTACTGTCTTCTTCGAAGACTTCGCCGAACTAACTATTTCGGGCGCCAAACGCGCACATGACATCGCTGGCCAATCAGCGATGTCGCTCCCTGGACCAATCCTCATGGTCGCGTTCACACGTGACCTCGCTGGCCAATCCGAGGGTTCGACGACCTGGACCATTCTCTATGGTCGCTACAGCTCTTTCTTTCTCTCTTGGATTAAAAAGCTGTTATTCATCTAATTGTTTTTATAATGAGTCTTCAGCCCAGCGACTTTCTCTTGTCACTTGGGTCATGGGCTTAGTTTAGTCTTGTTTAGTTTATTAGTTCGGTTTATGTATCGTCACGTGTACTGAAAAAGCTTTTGTTGCGTGCCAACCAGCTAGGGCTTGAGGTGAAATGTCTCTTGGATAATTATGCTGCAGTTAACGTTTCTCTTTCTCAGTTCCCATGCCTTTGATCCATGCACTTAGCATTCATTGTGCATCCAACACTGCCTAAAAGTTGAACAATCGACAGAAACATGTGCTAGTATTGATTCAAACTGAAGAATCTCAGCTGGAATGCTGTTCCAGTCAGTGGTTGAGTGGGAGACCGGTGCCTCCTAAACCCCTGAACAGGTACATGGATAGGAAAGGTATAGAGGGATACTAGACCAAGTGGACCCATTGGGCCCAAACCTCTCCTGCTTTGGTGCAGCACCCTCTCCTCCCCCCCCCTCCCCAAGAGGTTCCGATTGTTTATACTTCTCTCAGGTCTCCCCTTGACCACTGGTGTTCCAGGAATACATTCCAAAGTCACTTGCCTCAATACACTTACAGCCGCGTTACATTTGAAGAGCTGAACATAAGTGAGGTCAAAGCAGCCTGAGCACTGAGCCATAAATCCATTCCCTTCATCAAAGAAATAGCATAGCTGTGAGACGACGATCAGAAGGGCAGATTGCACCAACACGCTGCCATGTTCCCTCAGAAGCAAGTCCAAATAACGTTCATATAACCAGCATCTGCAGTTATTTTCTTATACTTCATGAAACTCATGATCTGATGAACCCGGGACAACATTTTCATCGCATAGACGACAGGGTTCAAAGTCCCATCCACCTCTGCAGGGCAATTGTGAAAACCAGCCGCGCCGGTGAAGTGCACATCCGAAGCCTAGTTAATCGAAGCTGAAAGCTATCACAATGCGTGTCTATTTCAGGCTGCCTCACGGACCTTTGAAATCCCGCCATCAACTATGACCAGACCCGGTCCTCTTCTTTATGCTCTAGACGTTCCGTTTCCTTCTTGTTTCTGGCTACGCGAAGCAACCTAAAGATTAGCAGCCCGACCGTGAAAAACAAATGGAACAGGCAAGTAAAATTTAAAGGCAAGATAATCTTCAGATAGTTTCCTGATCAGAGTGACTTTTAGTGAATGTTAATGAGACCAATGTTTTGCCCTTTTACCAGATAAATGACTATATCTTTCATCTTGCTCTCTCATCCTTTCTGATGTTTCATCTCAGGGATGCTCCAAGCTGTCACATACCTTTTTTTGTTCACTCCTCCACTCCTTACTTTATATCTTAATACTTTGTCCCTTCTTTAACTTTTCCATTTGTGATGAAAGATGATTAACTGGCTGAGATATTAACTCTGGTTTTTTTTCTTGTTTAACTTACTTCAGTCTACCAATCTCCCTTCCGTTGACTCCATCCACACTTCACGCTGCCTCACCAAGGCCACCAGCATAATCAAGGATGAGTTTCCATTCCGGCCACTCCCTCCTCCCCCCCCCCCCCCCTCTTCCATCAGGCAAGAGGTACAGAAGTGTGAAAATGCACGCCTCCAGATTCAGGGACAGTTTCTTCCCAGCTGTTATCAGGCAACTGAACCATCCCATCAGCAGCTCGAGAGCACTCCAGACCTATCTATCTGACAGTACTATCTACCTCATTGGAAACCCTCAGACTATCTTCAATTGGACTTTACTAGGCTTTATCTTGCACTAAACATTATTCCCTTTATCCTGCAGCTGTACACTGTGGGTGGCCTGATTGTAATCATATACAGTCCTTCCACAGATTGGATACCATGCAACAAATGGTGCATTAAATTAAACTAATCCAACTGAAAAAAATTAGAGGTCCCCTCAGAACATCTTTTAGAAAGGGAGATACTGTGGTTCTGAGATTGGAGTATCTTTGTATGGGAGGAACAGAAAGGTGGCTTTCAGGTACATCAAATGATTAGGAAAGTAAGTGCAATGGTTGCCTCTACAAAAAAGGGGTAAGGTATGGGGAATTTTGCCACAACCCTACTAAACCGAACCTGGTAAGACCGCACCTGGAGCGTTTAGTTCAGTTTTGGTCTCTTTTTCTAAGGGAAGATCCACTTGTAATGTAGGGAATGCAGAGAAAGTTCAAGGAGTAGCCCTATGAGGTTGAGCAGGCTGGGCCGGCGGTCATTGGAGCTTAGAAGGACAAGAGATGATCTTACTTAAAGAGTTCTTCAGAGCCTCTGCGCCATCTTCAAAGCCGGCCAAATGAAAGCTCTTTCGTTATATTGGTGACAACAATGTTAGTTCACCAAATGCACAATATTGCTGAATGATCAGAATATGATGTTAACCACAGGCTGTAAAATCTTATAAAGAACTACTTTCTTCGAGCAAACAGCTTACCAAGGCTAGCTTCCTTTATCATTGTTACCTTTTGGTGAGCCCGGTCAACTGACCTCAGTCAGGCGAACGACAACAAACAGAGACAGCAGAAGCAGAAGCAGCTTCATAACTTCTGCTGCCTCAAACGCAAGAAGAAGACTCCAGCATTTTGTGTCCATCTTCGGTTTAAACCAGATTCTGCAGTTGTTCCCTACAAATACTATTTTCTTTTTATATTTCTCTGTTCACATGTTGCAAGCAAATAAAAGGATAGTTTGGATTGAATTAATATGATCAGAACAGGGTTGTGTCAAACCTCAGAACTGCAAAGATCAGTGTGGCATGTACAAATTTCAATCCTGTATAATTAATTGCTGGACATTTTGCAGGGCCATGATCATTTCTGCTGATAAATTGCTGCAATGCATTCTGAACACATAAAGCTGAGTCCTGGGAGATCTCACATTCAAAATACACTCTTTATCACCAAGACAAAAATCATGCAACATTTCTAAATCTGATCTCCTTGAGTTTAGTTTCATCTCGGACTCCGAGACTTGACACTCCGCCAAATTATTCAAAGTAACTTTCCACTATGATAACAAAAAGGGTTTAGTTTAACCATATAACCATATAACCATATAACAACTACAGCACGGAAACAGGCTCGTTCGGCCCTACCAGTCCATGCCGATCACTCTCTCTGACCTAGTCTCATCTACCTGCTCTCAGACCATAACCCTCCAATCCCCTCTTATCCATATAGCTGTCCAATTTACTCTTAAATAATAAAATCGAGCCTGCCCCAACCACTTCCACCGGAAGCCCATTCCATACAGCCACCACCCTCTGAGTAAAGAAGTTACCCCTCATGTTACCCCTAAACTTTTGTCCCTCAATTCTGAAGCTATGTCCCCTTGTTGGAATCTTCCCCACTCTCAAAGGGAAAAGCCTACCCACGTCAACTCTGTCCGTCCCTCTTAAAATTAAAAAAACCTCTATCAAGTCCCCCCTCAACCTTCTACGCTCCAAAGAATAAAGACCCAACCTGTTCAACCTCTCTCTGTAGCTTAAGTGCTGAAACCCAGGCAACATTCTAGTAAATCTCCTCTGTACCCTCTCCATTTTGTCGACATCCTTCCTATAATTTGGCGACCAGAACTGCACACCATACTCCAGATTCGGCCTCACCAATGCCTTGTACAATTTTAACATTACATCCCAACTTCCATATTCGATGCTCTGATTTATAAAGTTTAGTTTAGGAATACAACACCGAAACAGGCCCTTCAGCCCACCAAATCTGCGCTGACCAGCGATCCCCGCACACGAGCACTATCCTACGCACACCGGGCACAATTTACAATTTTACTAAGCCAATTCGCCTACAAACCTGTCCGACTTTGGAGTGTGAGAGGAAACTGGAGCACACAGAAAAACCCCACTCAGTGACAGGGAGAATGTACAAACTCCGTACAGACAGGATCTCAACCCGAAACATTACCTGTTCCTTATCTCCAGAGATGCTGCCTGACCCGCTGAGTTACTCCAACATTTTGTGTCTATCTTCGTGGAAAACCAGTATCTGCAGTTCCTTCCTACACTTCTAGAAAGGCTAGCTGCATTGAAGATAGATAAATCATCTGCTCCATTATGTGGAAAAGCAAGAAAAATTAAGGGGAGCAGGGGAACGAATGAGCTGGGTCCGAGATAGTCTTAGCGACATCAGTTAATAAGAAAGGTAGCTGTGAAGAACTGATAAATAGGAAATGGTGAAAATCTACCAGCAGAGAAAAAAAAACTTTCTCAGAATGTTGAATTAGAAGTGAGGTACCTGACTAGAGACAAAGATGGACAAAGCAGAAGAGACAGATGCGCTCGGTCCGCATTAACGCAACTGATCTCCCGGTGGCCCAGCACTTTAACTCCCCCTCCCATTCCCAGTCTGATCTCTCTGTCATGGGCCTCCTCCAGTGCCATAGTGAGGCCCGCCGGAAATTGGAGGAGCAGCACCTCATATTTCGCCTGGGCAGTTTGCAGCCCGGTGGTATGAACGTCGACTTCTCCAACTTCAGATAGCTCCTCTGTCCCTCCCTTCCCCTCCTCCTTCCCAGATCTCCCTCTATCTTCCTGTCTCCACCTATATCCTTCCTTTGTCCCACCCCCGACATCAGTCTGAAGAAGGGTCTCGACCCGAAACGTCACCCATTCCTTCTCTCCCGAGATGCTGCCTGACCTGCTGAGTTACTCCAGCATTTTGTGAATAAAGAGACAGATGGTTATCCCATTGCCGAGAGCAAATGAACTTCAAATAGGTTTGATCGATTGATTGATCGATTGATTTGTAGATCGATCGATTGATTGATTGATTGTTTGGTTGATTGATTGATACTTTATTATCAAAAGTGACATCACAGCGAAGTTCTTTGTTTTGCATACCATACACAAAGTATGCAAAGGGTCGACATGTATAGGGCGCCAACAAGGATGCAAAAGTATTCAATATCCTGGACTTTATCTTGCACTGAACGTTATTTCCTTTATCATGTATCTGTACACAGTGGATGGCTCGATTGTAATCACGTACAGTCCTTCCGCTAACTGGTTAGCACGCAACAAAAGCTTTTCACTGCACTTTGGTACACGTGATCTATTTCTTAATAAGATTTTCACCCAGAGAGTTGTGAATCTGTGGAATTCTCTGCCACAGATGACAGTGGAGGCCAATTCACTGGATGTATTCAAGAGAGAGTTGGATATAGCTCTTAGGGCTAATGGAATCAAGGGGTGTGAGGAGAAAGCAGGAATGGGGTACTGATTGCGGATGATCAGCCATGATCACATTGAATGGCGGTGCTGGCTCGAAGGGCCGAATGGCCTACTCCTGCACCTATTTTCTATGTTTCTATGCGGCAGGTGTGCTGAGCAATAAACAATGACTGAGCAATGATAATCCAAGATGGTGCCCAAGTCAGACAACTCTCGGCCAGCCTGTCCCAGAAGTGGATCTGCAATCATGCCTTACAACAGCTCCACTCTATTAAACCTTGACCCCATCCTGTACACTGTGAACGGCTCGATTGTAATCATGTACAGTCTTTCCTCTGACCGGGTTAGCAGGCAACAAAAGCTTTTCACTGCACCTCGGTAACTAAACTCAACTAAACCAAACAATAATCCAAAGGGTTTGGTAGATTAGAATAATCCAATCTAACCTCGTTCTTCAATGCCCCAGATAAAAAAATGGTTACATTTTAATTCATTTAATAAGGCATTCTACCCTTTCTTCTAAATATATTTTTTGCCTCCAGGCTCTTGCAGCCTTGAGAGTAGGAAAACACTTTATTCATATTTTTGACTCAAATAAGATTTGATTAAACCGTTGTTGGCAAAGCAGATCAGGTTGATTGATCGATCGCATTTCTTTAATCCACATCAATATATTAATGCAGGTTAAAATTCATGATCCTATTTAACAAGGAATAAACAGATTGCATGTAGAGGTCAAACGACAGGTCAGATGTGAACTGAACTTTAGTTTAGTTTAGTTAAGAGAAACAGCGCAGAAACAGGCCCTTCATCCCGCCAAGTCCGTGCCGACCACATTAACACTATCCTACACACACATTAGGGACAATTTACATTTTTTATGCCAAGCCAATTAACCTACAGACCTGCACGTCTTTGGGGTGTGGGAGGAAACCGAAGATTTCGGGGAAAACCCATGCAGGTCACGGGGAGAACGTACAAACTCCGTACAGACTGCACACGTAGTCAAGATCGAACTTGTGTCTCTGGCGTTGCAAGTGCTGCAAGGCAGCAACTCTACCGCTTCTCCACAAATAAGACACATGTCCTTCAAATGGTCTAATACAATTTCCCCCTCTCTAGTACAATTTCCTTCCTGCATCTTCTTCTACACCATTTCAACCTACAAGTACAACAGGTATTCACAGCCAATACGACTGAACGCGCAGTGAAGACCATTGGTTCCAAACAAACTGAATTTTAACCTTAATTCAGACGGCACAGTGCCACAGTGGTAGAGTCGCTGCCTTACAGCACCAGAGACCTGGGTTGGATCCTGACCACGGGTGCTATCTATACGGAGTTTGCACATTCTCCCCGTGACAGTGTGGGTTTTCTCCGGGTACTCCGGTTTCCTCCCACACTCCAAAGGCGCACAGGTTTGCAGGTTAATTGGCTTCGGTAAAATTGTAGTGTGTGTAGGATAGTGTTAGCGTGCGGGGATCGCTGGTTGGCACGGACTCGGTGGGCCGAAGGGCCTGTTTCCGCGCTGTATCTCTAAACCTAAACTAAAGTAAAATAAAGTTGTACCTATCAGAGGAGAATATACTCCTTCTATGTGGTTGCAGGCAATAATTAATGCATAGTGTGTAGGAAAGAGCTGCAGATGCTGGTTTAAACCGAAGATAAACACAAATAGCTGGAGAAACTCAGCGGGTCAGACAGCATCTCTGGGCAGAAGGAACAGGTCATAGAAACATAGAAAATATGTGCAGGAGTAGGCCATTCGGCCCGGCACCGCCATTCAATATGATCATGGCTGATCATCCAAAATCAGTAGCCCGTACCTGCTTTTTCCTCATATCCCTTGATTCCGTTGGCCCGAAGAGCTAAATCTATCTAATTCTATCTAAATCTAACTCTAACTCTGTCTTGAAAAGAGACCATTCTTCAGCTCCCCTGGTCAGGACTGATATTCAGCCCTAGTTTATCGTGTCAGCTTTGCTCCATCCCATTTGACAAGTTACAAACTAGCGTTTCGATGCTAAAGCCCCTGCCCTGCCTGTGAGTGTGGTTCATGACTCAAAATGGGCAAATGCAGACAGCTGTAGAGAAACCCGCAGGAGAGCCATTCAAGACCTGGTCTACTTAAGAACACTGAAAAAGTCTGGTCTACCCCAACAGCTGCTGACGACCTTCTACCGCTGCACCATAGAGAGCATCCTAACGCATGGCATCCCTGTGTGGTACCTCAGCTGCACGGAGGCAGAAAGGAAAGCTCTACAGCGGGTAGTCCATAGAGCTCAGAGGGCCATCGGAACACAGCTACCAGACTTAGAGGGCATCTACAACACACGATGCCTCAGAAAAGCCACCAGCATCCACAAAGACTCTTCACACCCCTGCAACAGTCTGTTCGAACTCCTTCCATCGGGCAGACGATACAAGGCCTTCTACGCCCGCACCTCCAGACTCAGGAACAGCTTCATCCCCAGGGCCATAGCTGCTATGAACCGGTCCTGCTGAGCTGGATGGCCACAACGCATAGATCAACTTGCACTTTACCCTGTCCAAAACTGTTACAACTGTTTCGTTTCGTTGGGTTGCTGCTGTCTAAATTACTTAAATTATTGCATCGTATGGGAGGCGCATTCCCAATCTCGTTGTACCCCTGGGTACAATGACAATAAAGATATATTGTATTGTATTGTATTGTATTGTATTGTATTGTATTGTATTGTTATAAGCTACAAAACCATATCAATATGTACGGATTTATTCCAGTGGAATTCCATTGCTGAAACATGGAAGATATTGATTCCAGATTTGACAATTCACTTCCCAAAGCCATGCTTATATGTGTTTTGGCTGGGTTTTATATATACTCAACATGTGGTAAAATGAACCAATATTCCACCACAGTAAATCAGAAACTTGGCATGGACACCCTTCGTAATTCAAAGCTAGATGCCTTCTGCCAGTTGTTCATTTTGTTCTCCATCTTCATGCTTAGAGCAAGGGTGAATGGAACAAATGCTGTCAAGGTTATGGACTGACTGGACTTGCCTCTACCAACCATGAGAGGAATAGATCGGGTGGACGCACAGAGTCTCTTGCCCAGAGTGGGGGAATGGAGAAACAGAGGACATAGGTTTTAGGTGAGGGGGGGGGAAGATTTAATAGGAACCTGAGGCGTAACTTTTTCATGCAAGGCGTGATAGACAATAGACAATAGACAATAGGTGCAGGAGGAGGCCATTCGGCCCTTCGAGCCAGCACCGCCATTCAATGTGATCATGGCTGATCATTCTCAATCAGTACCCCGTTCCTGCCTTCTCCCCATACCCCCTGACTCCGCTATCCTTAAGAGCTCTATCCAGCTCTCTCTTGAATGCATTCAGAGAATTTTCCATTGAATGCATTCAGATGGGTGTATGGAGCGAGCTGCCGGAGAAGATAGTTAAGGCAGGTACTATCGCAACGTTTAAGAAACATTTAGACGGGCACAGGGATATGACAGGTTTAGAGGGATATGGGCCAAATGCAGACAGGTGGGACTCATGTAGATGGGACATGTTGGCCGGTGTGGGCAGGTTGGACCAAAGGGCCTGTTTCCACGCTGTAAAACTCTATGACTCTGTAATTTATTGTGAGATTTAACATTAAGTAGTGGTATAAGTATAGCAGAGTAGTATAGTATAAGTATCTTTCACTTTCCAGAATGGTGCAGTTCTTATGTACTGTAGATCATGGTTGATTACTTGGGTACCTATTGTAGGAAAAGGCATCGCATCCTGAGTTCTACTGAAGGGACATTGATCTGCTACGTTAAAACTCTGCTTTACGCTCTACAGAACGCTGGGTAACCAGCAGAATATTTGCAGAACCTTTCTGCTTTTACATATCTCAGCATCCATTCTGGGCTCAGCTATGAATGCCTTCACTGTTCTCGTGCAGACTGGTAGATTATGCACTTTGAAGTTTGTTTGAAATCCGACCAAACATTTCAGTTGTTTTGGCATCAAGTGTGAGCTCATGATGTCACTGTTTGCATCAAACCCATGTCCAGTCTTTCCAGCACAAACGGAGTCTCAACAATGCAGTGTATCACTGTACTTGGTTGCCTTCATTATTACTTAAAAGGAGAATCACTGGATAGCGTGCAGACAAAAGCTTTACTCTGTATCAGTGAGGCTATACCTGGTCCTCTTGTTCTTGTCTCTCAAAGGGGACCATTTCTCTTTTAATGTTGTCCATGCGGCACAGTGGCGCAGCGGTAGAGTTGCTGCCTTACAGCGCCAGAAACCCGGGTTCGATCCTGACTAAGGGTGCTGTCTGTACGGAGTTTGTACCTTCTCCCCGTGACCTGTGTGGGTTTTCCCCAGGAGCTCCGGTCTCCACCCACACTCCAAAGACGTATACGTTTGTAGGCTCATAGGCTTGTTAAAATTCTAGCGTGTGGGATCGTGTTAGTGTGTGGTGATTGCTGGTCGGCGTGGACTTGGTGGGCCGAAGGGCCTGTTTCCACGGTGTATCTCTAAATTAAACTAAACTGAACTAAACTAAACTAGATTCTTGATGACGTTGGAGATCTCTATCAAACCTGATTGCCTTCTCAGGTCTCAGAAGTGTAACAGAGCCTCTAACCTCTCCATTAAGCTTCGATCGTCGGCTGCGGGAGCTTCGATTGCCCCGACTGCGGATGGTTCGACTGTCCCGTCCGCGGGAGAATAACGAGGAAAGAAGATAAGACTTTATCGCCTTCCATCACAGTGAGGAATGTGGAGCCGCTGTGGTGGATGTTTTGTGTTAACTTTTACGTCTTGGAGCTTTTTTCTGGTATGACAGTATGGTAAATCACATTTCACTCTACCTAATGGTACGCGTGTCAATAATGGACCATTGAACCATTGAACCATCGAAACTGAAGTACTTCATCTCTGGAACGGTTCTGGTTGACGTACTCTGCCACCTCTCTCTCTCAGGTTTACACGTCCTTCTTAAAAATGTAGTGCTCAGAAATGGAAGCAATTCTCTCTTTGTGCCCAAACCAGTGTTTTACTGAAGTTCACTATTACCTTCTTGCTTTTACACTCAGTGTGATTATCTATACGATCTAGGATCCATATATTTCCCCGCCACGTGTTCAACGTCAGATTTAAAACCTAACCTCTCTATTCCTGTATCGCCTGTGGAATTGTAACCTTCAGGTTATATTGCCTCTCCTACTTCTTCTTAGCAAGATGTATCAATTTGCACATCTGTATTGAATTGTATTTGCTATGTTTCCAGTCATTTCCCCATAGGTCTATGCTCACTTGAAGGCCATCCCTATTCTCTTGTGCAGGAAAATAACTGCAGATGCTAGTACAAATCGAAGGAATCACAAAATGCTGGAGTAACTCAGCAGGTCAGGCAGCATCTTGGAGAGAAGGAATGGGTGACGTTTTGGATCAAGACACTTCTTCACCCATTCCTCCTCTCCAAGATGCTGCCTGACCTGCTGAGTTACTCCAGCATTTTGTGATCCCTATTCTCTTCCTCATCAACTGCACTGCCAGGTCTTTGTGTGAACTGACAATTTTGGATTGATGTCCTGGACACATCGTTAATATACAGTACATCATGAAAAAACAGTTTCTGGTGATCACTCTGAGAGAACAGTTGAGGACACCCGAGGAATACTTTGCGTCCATCCAAAAATACATCAGGATATCGAAATTTGATCAATCACATTGTGCTGGTTACTTAAGTCGCATTTTTCCTGACTGAACTGGGATGATGACCATTTTTGGCTCATTTCATGGGAATTTGGAGAATAAACTGTGTACTTTCTGGAGTGGATCTTTTCTTCAGCACTGCCGGGGAAGTTAGACACTTTGTTCCACAGAGCAACTATTACTGATGACTCATGGAACAATTACTGTTGGTCACTCTACTGACATTGGACCAGACAAGGTTATAATTAAGTTAAATGCCATTGCTTTCTTCAATCCTTGTTGCATCCCCACACCAGAGTCATAAGGTCATAAGTGATAGGAGCAGAATTGGGCTATTCGGCCCATCTAGTCTACTCCGCCATTCAATCATGGCTCATCTATCTCTCCCTCCTTACCCCATTCTCCTGCCTTCTCCCCATAACCCCTGACACCCGCACAAATCAAGAAACCATCTATCTCTGCCTTAAACAGTCCTCCAGGTGCCTCTGTCCCTGGTCACACTCTACCCTGACAACCCTATTACCTGTTCTCTACCCTCCAATCTCCCAGTGGGTATCCTAGCCTCCATTTCACCCGTTATGAAACACTAGTCCTATGTGTAGGAAGGAACTGCAGATGCTAGTTTAAACCAAAGATAGATACAAAAAGCAGGAGTAACTCAGCGCGACAGGCAGCATCACTGGAGAGAAGGAATGGGTGATGTTTCGAGTCGAGACCCTTCTTCAGTCTTCCTATGGTATGGCTTCCCACAGAAGCTCTGATCTTTCAATGTCTGAACTTAATCGTCACTACTCCAGTTCCTGTTATGGATTCAACCAAAGTCTATCACATCTAGGCCCTGAATGGACCTCCAACAACAGGAAGCTTCCTTGTTCCTCTCGCCTCCGACTAGGGTTGCCAACTATCCCGTATTAGCCGGGACATCCCGTGTATTGGGCTAAATTGGTTTGTCCCGTATGGGACTGTCCTTGTCCTGTATTAGGCTCGGGGAGCACTGTAGGCCCGGATGCTGTAGGCCCCGACACTGTAGGCTAGGATGCTGTAGGCACCGACACTGTAGGCCCCGACGCTGTAGGTCCCGACAGTGTAGGTCCGGACGGTGTAGGTCCGGACAGTGTAGGCCCAGACAATGTAGGCCCGGACACTGTAGGCCCGGACAGTGTAGGTCCGGACAGTGTAGGCCCGGACACTGTAGGTCCGGACAGTGTAGCCCTGGACAGTGTAGGCCCGGACACTGTAGGTCCGGACAGTGTAGGCCTGGACAGTGTAGGCCCGGACACTGTAGGTCCGGACAGTGTAGGCCCGGACACTGTAGGTCCGGACAGTGTAAGCCTGGATAGTGTAGGCCCGGACACTGTAAGTCTGGACAGTGTAGGCCTGGACAGTGTAGGCCCGGACAGTGTAGGCCCGGACACTGTAGGTCCGGACAGTGTAGGCCTGGACAGTGTAGGCCCGGACACTGTAGGTCCGGACTCTGTAGGCCCGGACAGTGTAGGACCGGACAGTGTAGACCCGGACAGTGTAGGCCCGGACAGTGTAGGCCCGGACAGTGTAGGCCCAGACAGTGTAGGCCCGGACAGTGTAGACCCGGACAGTGTAGGTCCGGACACTGTAGGCCCGGACAGTATAGGTCCGGAAACCCGGGTGCCGCCTAACGGAGGTTGCATACCAACCCGCCTCCAGGCCCGGGCGGTCGCCATTGGTGGAGCGGGAGCACGTGGTCCCTGGCTGGGTGAGGTCACGTGGGGTGCGGGCGGTGACGTCACCTTGTCCCGTATTTGGGAGTGAGATAGTTGGCAACCACTACCTCTGACCCCTGTGTGAGTTGCAGAACAGGAAAGAAAAAATGTATCCAATTCAGGTGAGCTTAAAAGAGCAGGCAGTCCTGTTTGGCAGTGAGGCCAAGTAGTGCACCTTTAATGGCATTCTTTAATTTCACCAACACAACACACTTCTGAACCATTTTTTATTCCAATGTTGCTGACAAATTGCCAGAGGCTTTTCATGTACCCACCATTCTTTGAGTTAATGCGTAGGAAGGAACCGCAGATGCTGGTCTAAATCGAAAATGCTGGAGTAACTCAGCGAGACAGGCAGGCAGCATCTCTGAAAAGAAGGAATGGGTGACGTTTCGGGCCGAGACCCTTCTTCAGACTCAATTCTCGAAGCTAGTTTTGTTCCAGATTATTACTCTGGTACTTTATTCATCCCTGAGGTTAATTGAAATGCTCTTTTTTATTCTAGAGATGGCCACAGCCTGACACTTGTGCGGTATGAATAATATTTGCCAATGTACTGGTTCCCCTGCATATTGACCGTGTCATGCTGCAGGCTGCCATGGGAGGGAAGGAATGGGGCTTTTCCCTTATCTGTCCAGCTGCAAATGGGATTCCTCTTCATACAACATCAGCATTGGAAGGAAGATCATTGATAAATCACCTGAAAATAAATTGAATCTGTACAACTGCTGCAAAGTCCATCAGTCCAAAAAGCTCAGCCTACTAATCAACCATCAATGAAGACGGAGATACAAGGAAATGCGCGTGCCGGAATCTTGTATCTTGTGTCTTGTGGTCATCACTTCCGAAGAGTCCACCAGGGACTGTACTGGAAGTTGGCGAGAGGGGGTCTGGTCTGAGCCGTCTGTGGGCCTGGATGGAGGTCTTGAAGGTTGCGTGGGTCGGCATGTCGACAGATGATTGTGGCAGGGCATTCCAGAGGGAAATTGCTTCAGGGAATAAAAGACTGGATGTAGGGAGTAGGTGTGTGCTGTTGAACTACAAGTTGCCTGTTGTGGCTTCTTCTGGATCTTGTTGTTTTCTCGTTGACGTGTCAGTCAGCGTGGCGGTCGATGTCCTTGTTGATGATCTTGTGAAGGATCTGAAGAAGGGTCTCGACCCGAAACGTCACCCATTCCTTCTCTCCTGAGATGCTGCCTGAACTGCTGAGTTACTCCAGCATTTTGTGAATAAATACCTTCGATTTGTACCAGCATCTGCAGTTATTTCCTTACACATCTTGTGGAGAGCGGTCAACCTGAGCACCTGGCGTCTGGTTTCAAGGGAGTCCCAGTTTAAGTCGGTGAGCATTTTGGTTACACTGGATTGTCGTCCGAAGGAGCGCCTGACCCAAAACATTGCCTGTCCACGTCTTCCGCAGAGGCTGCCTGACACGCTGAACTACTCCAGCATTTTGTGTTTGACTCAAGCATCGATTAAGATGTTTCCCTTTCATTCCCCAAGTGATAACGGGTAGAAAGTTGTATGCTTTTTTCTGAAAATCATAACGTTTTTCCCCCCTAAAACATCTTTGGGTGAGAAGAACAATCCTGTGAAGGAAATTAAGAGGCTTTCAAGGGGGGGGGGGCCGAGTTGTCACAAAAGGAAACCAGTGCGTCGAGTGGGTTGCTGGAAAAATTATAATTGATCCATATCGGAAACAGTTTCCTGGCTGGCTCTGAGTCAGGCTGTTACGTGAGATTTATATCTACAGTCTCCCTCTTAGCTTTGACCGAAAAACAAATCCGTGTTGGCTGTCAAACAGCACTGTTCTCTGCTGATCCACCCGACAACTTGTTTCTGGATAAAACACCTCACAGATCTTTAGGCTCCGCTGAAGGGAAACTTACAAGCTGGCAAAATTGTTTGCTCTTACATTAAGCAGGAGTCTGTGCCAAGTCGTGCAGTTGAGAAATCCAAGTTGTGACCGTGCTGCTTGCTATTCATTCCCCCCCTCACGTTTACACTGCATATTTCCTGCACACTACTATTTTAAATGCCCCTTATTTAATCACGAACCGACCTGAGATTTAGGTCTGAGGTTTGATCGGCGTCAGGGGAGGAGAGGGTGACGATGCTGCCAGTTTTTCAATTATCTGTTTGTGAAACAGTCCAAAAGTGTTCTGAATGCTCTGGGTTTTTTAATTTAATTTTATTTTTACTTTTCGCACTGTCTCTACAGTGGAACGACCGAAGCCAGACTATTGGGATCCTTGCCGCGGTGAAGCGATGATAGAAAAAGAAAGATGCCAAAACATGCCTCCCTCTGATCTCAGAACGAAAAATCCCTGCCTTGCAGCTTGCATTTCTGCGCACGATATATCACTAGTAGCTCCACATATGTCTTTATTTGTACGATGATCTGTTGGCGTGTATCATTTTGTAACTGCATTAAGTTATCCTCAAAGCAAAACGACTTCACTTTTCTTTTTAAACCCCCCCCTCCCCCCCCCCCCCCCCCCCCCAAACACCCTGGGAAAACAATAGATTCGTCTCTGCGGAAAGCATTGGTCTTGTGTACAGCATGAAATTCCTCTGTGTGCCATCAGGAAGTAACGCCACATTCCTCTTTCCACTTCAAATTCATCACCAGGGTTTTTGCTGGTGGTATTCATTTAAAGCTTTATGGACATCTCGCCTGAATAACTTGGTGTTGGGATGAGCCATCGAGGATAAGGAAAGTCTTCCGATCATCGACCCCGAACACTAATTGGGGTTAGATGATTTCAGCCTGGAAAGATGTGAGAAATGTTGAACAGTGCAGCACCAGAACAGGCCCTTCGGCCCACAATGTCCGTGCCGAACATGATGCCAAGTTAAACTAATCTACTTTACCTGCATGTGGTCCATGTACGTCCATCCCCTGCTTATCCGTGTACCTATCTAATAGCCTCTTAAACCCCATTGTTTTATCTGCTTCCACCACTGCCCCTGGCAATGCATTCCAGGGACCCACCACACTGTGATTCACACATCTCTTTAAAGAATGGCCCCCTCTCCTTCAAGCTACCCCCTCTCCACTTTGACATCTCCACCCTGGGGAAAAAGGTTCTGACTATCAACCCATCCACACCCCTCATCATTTTTATGTACTTTTATCATGTTCTCCCACAGCCTCCTACACGCCAGGGAAAACAATCCAAGTTTGCCAAGCTCTCCTTGTACAGTACACAGTGAAGAAAGCCAATGGAATGTTGGCCTTCATAACAAGAGGACACGGTAGCGCAGCAGTAGAGTTGCTGCTTTACAGCGAATGCAGCGCCGGAGACTCAGGTTCGATCCTGACTACGGGTGCTGCACTGTAAGGAGTTTGTACGTTCTCCCCGTGACCTGCGTGGGTTTACTCCGAGATCTTCGGTTTCCTCCCACACTCCAAAGACGTACAGGTATGTAGGTTAATTGGCTGGGTAAATGTAAAAATTGTCCCTAGTGGGTGTAGGATAGTGTTAATGTACGGGGATCGCTGGGCGGCACGGACTTGGAGGGCCGAAAAGGCCTGTTTCCGGCTGTATGTATATGATATGATATGAAGAGGAGTTGAGTATAGGAGCAAAGAGGTCCTTCTGCAGTTGTACAGGGCCCCAGTGAGACCGCACCTGGAATACTGTGTGCAGTTTTGGTCTCCAAATTTGAGGAAGGATATTCTTGCTATTGAGGGCGTGCAGCGTAGGCTTACTAGGTTAATTCCCGGAATGGCGGGACTGTCATATGTTGAAAGACTGGAGCGACTAGGCTTGTATACACTGGAATTTAGAAGGACGAGATTATAAGATTATTAACGTATAAGATTATTAAGGGATTGGACACGTTAGAGGCAGGAAACATGTTCCCAATGTTGGGGGGGGACCAGAACAAGGGGCCACGGTTTAAGAATAAGGGGTAGGCCATTTAGAACAGAGATGAGGAAAAACATTTTCAGTCAGAGAGTTGTGAATCTGTGGAATTCTCCGCCTCAGAAGGCAGTGGAGGCGAATTCTCTGAATGCATTCAAGAGAGAGCTAGATAGAGCTCTTAAGGATAGCGGAGTCAGGGGGTATGTGGAGCAGGCAGGAACGGAATACTGATTGGGAATGATCAGCCATAATCACATTGAATGGCGGTGCTGGCTCGAAGGGCCGAATGGCCTACTCCTGCACCTATTGTCTATTGTCTATTGTCTATTGAAAACAATCCAAGTTTGCCAAGCTCTCCTTGTGGTTAGTACCCTGGATTCCAGGTGGTATTCCAGTAAACCTCTTCTGCTCTCTCTCCAAAGCCTCTGCACCCTTCCAGGAATGGGGGGATTGGAATTGCACACTTTACTCCAACTGTGTCCCAGTCAAAGTCCTCTAAAGCTGCTGGATGACTTCCTGACCCAATGCCCTGACCCATGAAGGCAAGTATACCACACCAACACGCCTTTGTTGAAAGAAAGGAAATTCGGCTTAAGAGATAGAAATACAGCATGGAAACAGGCCCTTCGGCCCATTTAGTCCACGCTGACCAGCGAGCACCAGTACACTTTTGCTATTCTTAGACTTTAGATGTACTGTGTGGAAACAGGCCCTTCGGCCCACTGAGTCAGTCTGTGCCAACCAGTGTTCACCCATACCCAAGCATTGTCCTACACATGAAGGACAATGTATAATTTTACAGAAACCAATTAACCTACAAACCTGTACGTCTGTTAAGTGTGGGAAAAAACCGGAGCACCCAGTGAAAACCCACGTGGTCACGGGGAGAACATACGAACTCTGTACAGACAGCACCTACAGCCATGATTGGACCCAGGTCTCTGGCGCTGTAAGGCAGCAACTCTACCGCTGCGCCACCGTGCCGCACTAAGAACCTGTCGTTCTCACCTCCTCCATTATCACTGACTTCTGAAGGAGCGTGTAGATCGGGCAAGGCTGTGAGACACACTGGGATGGAGATCCTCCCAATGAAGTACAGCTGCTCAGATAAGCTAGTACCATCTGCCTGCCTGTGCCTTATATCTGCAATGTGGGATTAGTACGGGTGTCAGAGGCTATGGGGAGCAGGCAGGAGAGTGGGGTTAGGAGGGAGAGATGGATCAGCCATGATTGAATGGCGGAGTAGACTTGATGAGCCGAATGGCCTAATTTCTACTCCTATCACTTATGACCTTATGACCTCATGGAACATCACAAAGTAGTTGACAATATGGGGCAATTCACAACTTGTAGTGCATCTGTTCTACAAGTTGCTGGACTGTTAATCATATCATATACTAATATTTTTTGACTATATATGTAAGTCATTTACTGATCAACAAATCAATGGATTCAGGCAGGGGAAGGCATTCTATCCATCCAAGCCTTATTGCATCTTTATTCATAGGTCTGACTGCCAATGGAAATGACTGAGAAGGAAATTGTAATGAAGAATCAAGGAACTGCAGATGCCGGTTTACGAAAATGGACACAAAGTGCTGGAGTAACTCAGCGCGAGTCAGGCAGCATCTCTGGAGAAGGTGGACGGGTGACTTTCCGGGCTGGGGCCCTTCTTCCTGATAACACAGTCGGTTATGAGATCCAACGGGAAGATTAAACTAAGTTTTCCAGCCTTTTCTTTTGTGCCGGCCGAGGCGATTGAACACACGCTGTGGAGAAATCTAATTGTCAAGCTCTTTGTCCCATTTGTCAATAAGTAGTTGCCTCACATCTTTACTGAGCACTGCGGATCCTTCCACTCCTGCGAGTCGGTTGCCAGGGCAACATCAAGAGGAATCATGTGTGCTTGCTGATCAACAGTTCATAAACAAGACCGTAAAATATGAAAACAGAGAATTATGTTGCAGGGCCAAACAAGCATGGTAACCCATGGCGACCGAGGAGCTCGACTAATGCATGAAATATCAAACTGCTCGGCCGTTTGCTTCATGGGTTTAATGTAATGATAGGCAGAAGAACTCATCATATTAAGGATAACGGAGTGAGGGGGTATGGGGAGAAGGCAGGAACGGAGTACTGATCGAGAGTGATCAGCCATGATTGCATTGAATGGCGGTGCTGGCTCAAAGGGCTGAATGGCCTACTCCTGCACCTATTGTCTATTGTCTATTGTCTACACAAAGTAGCACCAGTTAATTAATTGAAAGCTTGCTCGGTTATACATATTTTAAAAGCAATGAGCCCAGATTTGGCTCCTTGGAAAATTTGGGGAAGGAGTCACTGGACACAACTAGGGGCGATGGATGAAGGTGAGGGTAGTCACACAAAAAAGCTGCAGTAACTCAGCGGCACAGGCAGCATCTCTGGAGAGAAGGAATGGGTGATGTTTCGGGTCGAGACCCTTCTTCAGATCCTGCTCTGGAGAGCAGGATCTGAAGAAGGGTCTCGACCCGAAACATCACCCATTCCTTCTCTCCAGAGATGCTGCCTGCCCCGCTGAGTTACTCCAGCTTTTTTGTGTCTATCTTTGGTTTAAACCGGCACCTGCAGTTCCTTCCTACACGGTGAAGGTGAGAGGTTGGGGGAAGAATTGTTCAGGATGAGTGGGAAGGAAATGCAGGTGTGGGTTTGCACCGAAGACAGGCAGGAACTCAGCGGGTCGGGCAGCATCTCCGGAGAAAAAGAATGGGTGACATTTGGGTCATTATGGACTCCACCCTTCCCAAGATCATCTGATGCCGGCCCTGTATTGTTCTGGCCTTTTCTTGCCTCCAGTTCCCCCCCCCCCCCCCCCATCCTTTTTCAGCTCGCCTAGGCTCTCCGGACGGGGTGGGGGTCTAGCCACTGTGTTTAAGAAACATTTCAACTGCCGCCTCCTGAGCGCTGATCATTTCTCCAGTTTCGAGGTGCAACTTATTAAAGTAGGCCTCGCCTATCCCCTCTTAATTGTTCTTGTATATCGCCCACCAAAAATGCATAAGGATTTCATCACCCAATTTGCTGATCTTATCTCTAGCATTTTGCCCAAATTTGACCGGGTCATGATTCTTGGTGATTTTAACATTCATGTTTGCTGTCCCACTAAGCCTCTTGTGAGTGAATTTATGCACCTGGTTGAGTCCTTCAATCTGACTCTACATACCACTGGACCCACTCACAAGCTAGGCCATACACTCGACCTAGTGTTATCGTCCGGGTTCCCAATCTGCAATATTGAAACTACTGAGGCTTGTCTATCAGATCACAGCGCTATTACTTTTGATGCATCTCTGCCTTTCTCTCCCGCCAAATCTCATCTCCCTGTTCGTTACTCCCGCTACATAAACGCACTGACTGCCAGTAAGTTCTCCGAGGCTCTCATAGCTGCCCCCAACATCTGCACTATTGAGGCTCCTCCCCCCCATTTCAGCACTGAGGATCTCATCTCCTTATTTAATACCACTTGCTCTTCCATCCTGGATTCTGTTGCTCCTCTTAAAATGAAAAAGCCTAAGCCCAAAGGTCAGCCTTGGTTCAATGACACCACCAGAGCCCTAAGAAGGGAGTGCAGAAAATCAGAACGGAGGTGGAAATCTGATAAGCTTCAAATTTCCTTCGAAATTCTGAGAAACAATCTTCTCAAATACCAGGAAGCAGTATGACCTCAGAGAGAGCACAATACTTTTCTGACCTTATCTCCAAAAACTCTCAAAATTCCAAGATCCTATTTAGCACTATTACCTCTGTCATATGTCCCGCCCCCAGTACCAGCTTAGTTGGGTCCCCTGCTAAGTGCGAAGAATTCTCTAAATTTTTCACCAGCAAAGTCGAGAACATTAGAATGAATATTTCCCCTCCCACCCGTGACCTAGCTGTCTCACTGGTCTGCTCATCTAAATTGGACTATTTCCAACCCGTCACTCTATCATTCCTTGCAAAGCTTGTCTCCACCATGAAACCTGCAACCTGCCCCCTTGATCCTGCCCCCACTGCCCTTCTGAAGGATGTCATTGCAATAGCCGGTCCCAGCATCCTCTCTATCATCAACAGTTCTCTGGCCACTGGCACCGTTCCAACCTGTTTCAAGCACGCAGTGGTGCAGCCCCTCCTGAAAAAACCTAACTTAGACCCCACCTTACCTAGCAACTACAGGCCCATTTCCAAACTGCCATTCCTGTCAAAAGTCCTTGAAAAGGCAATTCTAAATCAATTAATGCCTTACCTACACCAAAATACAATCCTGGAAGGTTTCCAGTCAGGTTTCAGGGCCCACCACAGCACAGAGTCTGCCTTGTTGAAGGTACACAACGACCTGCTTCTCGCCATCGACACCGGCGACTGTGCTATCTTGCTCCTTCTCGACTTCAGCGCAGCGTTTGATACAGTGGATCACACCATCCTTATTGACCGTCTCCGGTACGGGGTTGGCGTTGATGGCACTGCCCTGAGTTGGTTCATTTCCTACCTCAAAAATAGGAGTTTCTCCATAAACATAGGCAATTATTCCTCTGCTCCAGCTAGCCTCTTCTGCGGGGTTCCACAAGGCTCCATCCTAGGCCCCATTCTCTTCTCTCTGTACATGCTCCCCCTCAGCCAAATCATTCAAAGGCATGGCATTTCTTTCCACTGCTATGCGGATGACACACAACTTTATCTCCCCCTGAAACCCAACAATGGTCAAATTTAATCAGCCTCATGCACTGCCTTGAGGACATAAAATGTTGGATGGCACAGAACTTCCTTCAACTAAACGAGAGCAAGTCTGAGGTCATCCTATTCGGCCCCCCCGACTCCATCAAAACGATAACAGGCAGCCTTGGAAGCCTATCCCCCCTGGTCAAACCGCACGTCAAAAACCTGGGCGTGATATTTGACTCGGCATTAAAATTTGACAGGCAAGTCAACGCTGTGGTAAAGGCCAGCTTCTTCCAGCTTCGTACCATAGCGAAAATGAAACCATTCCTCAAATCTGACGACACTGAAAAAATCATTCATGCATTCATTTCCTCCCGCTTAGACTACTGCAACTCCCTATACACTGGGATCAGTCAATCATCCCTGTCCCGCCTACAATTGGTCCAACACGCCGCAGCGAGACTCCTGACGCATACCCGTAAAAGGGAGCACATCACCCCGATCCTGGCCTCTCTCCACTGGCTCCCAGTAAGGTACAGAATCAATTTCAACCTCCTCCTAATCACATATAAAGCCCTAAACGGGCTTGCCCCCCCTTATATCAAAAATCTTCTATCCCACCACTCTATCTCCAGGTCCCTCAGGTCGGCCGATATGGGGCTACTGACTATCCCGCGGTCTAGTCTTAAGCTCAGGGGTGACCGCGCTTTTGCGGTTGCAGCTCCAAGACTGTGGAACAGCATCCCTCTCCCCATCAGAACTTCCCCCTCCTTCGACTCCTTTAAGTCCAGGCTCAAAACCTATTTCTACTCCCTAGTGTTTGAGGCCCTCTGAGGGGGCGCTGTGAACTGTTTATGTATGTGCTGTTATGTTTGTGTGCCATTGTATGTTCGTTTATTAGTACCTGAACTGATGTACAGCACTTTGGTCAACGTGGGTTGTGTTTAAATGTGCTATACAAATAAAATTGACTTGACTTGACTTCCTTCCCCGATCCCTCCCTCTCCCCCCCACCTCCATCTAACCGTCTGAAGAAGGCTTCCAACCCAAAAAGTCATCTATTTCTTTTCTCCAGAGATGCCGCCTGACCTACTAAGTTACTCCAGCACTTTGTGTCTATCTTTGATCAGGATGAAATATAGTGACAGTCGGAATGAGGGGTGTGTCCAGTAGAGTTGAGCTCGTGGTCACTTCCATTGGGATGGTATGAGATGCAGCTGCAGTGCTTTGTGGATTGAGTTTGCAGCCTCCGGACCTGTTCCTGATTGCATCTCTTGAAGGATCCGTTATCAGTCATAGATTTTCATAAATGCGTCCTGCCCCATGTTGTGTATCCTTCTGCAAGAGAGGGGGTTTGTACACGGAGGCACAGAGTTATATAGCGTGGAAACAATCCCCTCGGCCCACTCTGTCCTACATGCCTCATGTAATGGCAGTTCCTGTACCTTCTCAAAGTCCAACTTCGATAGCCATTATTGCTCGGGGGTGGAATGGAGGTATGGCTTAGGCACGCACCGCACTCTGAGATAGCAAAAACGAATCTTCCAAACGCGGTTTCTTGATTAATTGGTCTTTATTAAAGTAGCACAAATCAAAAGAATAATTCATAGCCTATCGTTCTTATCAACTGCTTCCTCTTCGAACAACACAGTCGTTACTGTGTGGTTACTACCTTGTGTTAAAAAACTGTATTCTCTCCATCCTCCGAGACTAAACTGACCCCCAATCTCTGTGCTACGCTAGCCCCCTCACATGTAGACACCCCCATTACGTATCAAATCACACCCACAAGCATGCAAAAATGTCAAAAACTAGAAATATTAAACGGCCATAATATAATAACAGTAACTCATTTAAGTGTAAATGGCTCCTACACCCCATCTGCACTAGACCCACCTGCTTGTGTTTGACCCATGTCCCTCTAAAGCTGTCCTATCCATGTACCTGCATAAAGGTTTCTTAAAGGTTTCGATAGTACCTGTCTCAACTACCTCCTCTGGCGTTCCATACACCCACCACCCTTTGTGTAAGAAAGTTACCCCTCAGGTTCCTATTAAATCCTCCCCCTTCCTCCCCCCTCCACCCCCCTCCCACCCTCACCTTAACCCCATGTCCTCTGATTCTTAATTCCCCCTTCTCTGGGCAAAAGACTCCATGCATTTACCCGATCTATTCCTCTCATGATTTTGTACACCTCTAAAAGATTAGCCCTCATCCTCCTACGTTCCAAGGAATAAAGTCCTAAAGTCCGACAATGGAGGCTTATTTAATGCCCTAAAACGTGCCGTCATCTCTGGGTCAGTCTCTCACAACAGATGATGATGTTAGGCTGGATTTTTCCCATGCACATATGTTTGGCTATCCCCCAACAAAAAAAAAGAATAGAACCATCCATTCAATGACATTATCACGGACGAATCCACCACCACTGGCAACATCCCAGGGCTCATCAATTTGACCAGCCACATAAATAATCTGCCACAGAGGGCTGAGGAGGCCAAGTCAATGGATATTTTTAAGGCAGAGATAGATTCTTGATTAGCATGGGTGTCAGGGATTATGGGGAGAAGACAGTAGAATGAGGTTAAGAGGGAAAGATAGATCAGCTATGATTTGAATGGCGGAGTAGACTTGATCGGCCGAATGGCCTGATTCTGCTCCTAGAACTTATGAATTTATGAACAAGACCAGGTCTGAGATTAGGCATTCTACTGTTAGTGACTCACCTCCTGACGCTCGAAAGTGTTTCCACCATCAACAAACTATTAGCCAGGAACATGATGGAAAGCTCTGTTTCCCTGGGATGAGTACAGCTGTAACAACATCCCAGAGAGCTCTTTAAAATCCGCGACAGAGCAGCCTAGAAGAAAGCCTGCTAGATATATCTGTCCGGTCTGTCAGAGTTGGCGTTGGAGTGCTAGTCAAGGAGTTACCAGATGCGCTCAGGAGTTGGAGGAAGATCGGAGGTTGGGAAAGGTTATCCCACCTGTTATCTTTGGCATTCATTCCCGCCAGCACCCGTCAACTGGAGCAAGAACCACCAACAAAATGCATTGCGATAGTTAGTCTGGGTTCAACCAACAGCAACTCCCAAATCCATCTCTTCAACCTATTTGCAGCACATAGCTCCTTACTCAGGCTTTACCTCTCGCGAAGCACAATACATCCAGCACTGGAGGATTGTCCAACTTCTGCATTGCAATAAGAACCTACATTCATAGTGATTCATGGAGTTGTACAGCACAGAACCAGGCCATTTGGCCCATGCTGACCAAGATACCTATCCATTCTAATCCCATTTGCCTGCGTTGACCCATATACCTCTCAAGTTTCCCTATACTTGCACCTGCACCAAATGTTTTTTGAACATTGGAATTGTACCTCGCACTACCATCTCCTCTGGCAGCTCGTTCTACATATCCAACAGCCTCTGTGTGAAAATCTTGCTCCTCTCATCTCCTTTAAATCTTTTCCCTCTCACCTTGAATCTACACCCTCGAGTTTTAGTGTAGAAAGGAACCACAGATGCTGCTGTATAGCGAAGATAGACACAAAGTGCTAGAGTAACTCAGCGGTTCAGGCAGACTGAAGAAGGGTCCCGGTCCAAAACGTCACCCATTCTTTTTTGTCCAGAGATGCTGCCTGACCCGTTGAGTTACTCCAGCGCTTTGTGTCTACCCTCTTGTTTTAGACTTGCCAGCGAAAAGAGTGTAACTATCTACCCTATCTATGTCTCCCATCATTTTATAAATATCTGCAAACCATTCGCTCTCTTGACCACTCTGTCTGCAGAATCCTGCTGCTGTTTTGCATTTCCATCCAATCATAAGTAATAGGAGTGGAATTAGGCCATTCGGCCCATCAAGTCTACACCTCCATTCAATCATGCCTGATCCATCTCTAACCCCATTCTCCTGCCTTCTCCCTATAACCCCTGACACCCATACCAATCAAGAATCTATCTATCTCTGCCTCACAAATATCCATGGACTTGGCCTCCACAGCCTTCTGTGGCAATGAATTCCACAGATTCACCACCCTCTGACTAAAGGAATTCCTTCTCATCTCCTTCCTAAAGGAACGTCCTTTAATTCCGAGGCTATGACCTCTAGTCCTCGACTCTCCCACTAGCCACTTAGAGTTTACAGATACATAATAAGGGAATAACGTTTAGTGCAAGGTAAAACCAGCAAAGTCCGTTCAAGGATAGTCCGAGGGTCACCAAAGAGGTAGATAGTAGTTCAGCACTGCTCTCTGGTTGTGGTGGGATGATTCAGTTGCCTGATAATAGCTGTGGAGAAACTGTCCCTGAATATGGAGGTGTGTGTTTTCACACTTGTATACCTCAATGACTCTAACCTCTTGGATGGCATCTTAACAAATTCCTCCTGTAAATCAGCTGGTCCACTTTTACCTACCAGTAATGGTTACCTTGAAGCTCTGTCGGGATTTCAATCTGTCTCTCTTGTCTCGTTCACTTTCTGTGGCTATCTTGTCTTTGATGTGGCATTGAGCAAAACTCACTTCCACAGGCACATATCTTTGCTTTATTCACTGCCCCGTTTAAGTCTGAAGAAGGGTCCCGACCCGAAACGTCACCCATTCCTTTTCACCAGAGATGCTGCCTGTCCCGCTGAGTTACTCCGGCATTTTGTGTCTATCTTCGGTTTAAACCAGCATCTGCAGTTTCTTTCCACACATCAGTTGTCATTTGCCTGTTGTGGTTCAATGGGGAGTCTTCTTGCCTCTGAGTCATAAGGTGCAAGGTTCAACGTCTAACTCAAGGAGAGTGTTAATGAACAGCAAGACCTTGGAGTACATAGTTCCCTGAAAGAGGAGGCAGGTAGACAGAGCCACGTTTATCTTCCCAGCCTCAAAACCCTCCTACAGATTTGTCCAATGCAATTTCCCGTCCTTAAGTCCATTCTGATCCTTAACAATCATGTCCTGATTTTCTAAGTGTCTTGGTGCCTTCCGAATAGATCCCGCCATTTTCTCTCACCCTGAAGTCAGGCTGAGTGATACACAGTTCCCTTTCCAATCTTCCAATCAACTTTCAAATGAACTCAATAATCCATGGAAGCTTCAAGCCAATGGAATCAACATCTCTGTCGAAATCTATTTGAATTTACAGGATTATGTGACTTTATCCAGTCGAGCTATTGACTATTAATGTCATTCCATATTTTATTAATGCCTTATGAACCCTAATTTAAAATATAAATCTCACTCTGAATAAATCCGCACCTTATCCAAAATATTTTCTTGTCTTTTGCTGTGATAGCAGATATAAAGCTTGTATTGAATTTTTGTTACCATTCTAATACTCCGGCTGATGCCTACAGGGACCCACACTTGCACTTGCTCACCCCCACATTTTACATACCTCTTGAAATGTTTACAATCCGTCTACATCTGGCCTCTCAAATTTTATGTTCTCTCTCCACCAATTCCTTAGACAAATCCTCCCAGTCTGAAAAAGATTATCGCTTTTTTTGCCAATATTATCAACGTCCCCCTTCTGTCTTCCTCTCGCATTTATTAGATCACGGCTGCATTTAACTCCAGATAATCTGTGTCCATTATACAAACAGTAAGTCCAAATGTGGGAACAAGGAACTGCAGATGTTAATTTACAAAACAAGGCACAAAGTGCTGGAGTAACTCAAAGGGTCAGGCAGCATCCCTGGAGAACATGGGTCGGGATCCTTCTTACGGACCGAAGAAGGGCCCCAACCTGAAACATCACCTATCCATGTTCTCCAGGGCTGCTGCCTGACTCGTTGAGTTACTCCAGCACTTTGTGTCTTGTTTTTGTTGAGTCTAAATTTTGCCGATGTTTCACAGTGCAAAATATATAGGGAGAATATATGAGAGAGAGAGAGAGAGAGAAACAGAGAGTGAGAAAGAGCGAGAGAGTGAGATGAAGCGAGAGAAACAAAATAAGGACAGAATTGAACCTCGAAGCAAAGAGACCAGGGAAGATCTTTATGGTGAAGAAGTGGGCGATAGATAGAAAGAGAATAAAAACGAGGAGAAAGAAAGAGAAAACAAAAGCCAGAGAAAGAGATCTAACAGTTGGTGTTGTTGATGCATGGCTATGGTAACCCTGGCTCAATCCTGACCGATGTGCTGCCTGTGTGGAGTTTGCATGATCGCCCATGGATTACATACAGGGATGTAATTATCAAAGAAATACTGGTTAATTAGCATCAGCAAATTACCCCTGGTGTATACAGATCACAGGAATATTTCTGGGGAATTTGATGGTCGTGACAGAAACAAGGAAACATGTAGCGCAACTGAGTTGATGAGAGATTTTATGACAGTCACCATAGGCTCAATGGGCTGAATGGCCTTTTTCTTTGTCTGACCAAACTGTGAAAGAAAATGGCAGAGGGGAAGCACAAGAAGGAAAGGATGCAATCAAATGAGTTGGACGGAAAAGCCTGTTTCCGTATGACATTATGATTTTAAACGGATATGGAGAAAGGAGAAAGACATGGAGGAAAAAGAAAAAGGTATGGAGAGGAAGGGTCCACACACAACACTTGGAGACCAAGGGAGAATCACCAGCAGAGTGAGGAAGAGATGGGAGGAAGAGGAAAAATACACACACGCATGTTAATAGACATACAGAAACTCAGACAGCAACACAGGCATGTGCATGCAAGCGCATGTGCATCTTCATAAGAATGCATACAATCACGCATGCATGCATGTACCCACACACACGCACACATGCACAGGGGTGAAATAAAGAGAGAGAGAGAGAGAGAGAGAGAGAGAGAGAGAGAGAGAGAGAGAGAGAGAGAGTGGCAGAGAGCACAGGAGAGTGGGGAGAGTGAGGGAGAGAGACAGAGAACAACAGAGTGTGGTTGTGGTAACTAGCCACAAAGGGTGCTTATGAGAGAGGCACAGGCTCACAGTGAAACAGGGTGTGAGAGGGGAAAGGTAGAAAGCAAGACAGAGAGAGCGAAAGAGAAAATGCGAGAAATGGGGAAATAGATGACAGAAAAGCAAATTGAAAAAGAGTGAGGTCGAGAGAGAGCAAATATTTAACAGGAGGATTGGAGAATGAGAAAGAGAGGGAGGAAAGATATTGAGAATAGGGAGGGGGGAAATAAGGATTTACGGTGACAAACATAATCACTTTGCAAGTATTAGATTCTAACTTTTTCCACATAGAGCTGAGATGAAAAGCTCTATGCATGAAGCCAAACAGAACCAAGTTGAACAAAACTGAAAAGAAGAGAATTGTCACACGGGTAGCATCGAAAGGAATATATTTGTAAAATATGTAGGTTTATGATTTTTACAATGTGATATCTTCCGCCTAAGACTATTTTTAGTAGTTAATCCAAGATTATTAAGGGGTTGGACACGTTAGAGGCAGGAAACATGTTCCCAATGTTGGGGGAGTTCAGAACCAGGGGCCACAGTTTAAGAATAAGGGGTAGGCCATTTAGAACGGAGATGAGAAAAAAAAATTCAGTCAGAGAGTTGTAAATCTGTGGAATTCTCTGCCTCAGAAGGCAGTGGATGCCAATTCTCTGAATGCATTCAAGAGAGAGCTTGGTAGAGCTCTTAAGGATAGCTGAGTCAGGGGGTATGGGGAGAAAGCAGGAACGGGGTACTGATTGAGAATGATCAGCCATGATCACATTGAAAGGTGGTGCTGGCTCGAGGGGCCGAATGGCCTCCTCCTGCACCTATTGTCTATTGTCTATTGAAAAGAAGAGAATTGTCACACGGGTAGCATCAAAAGGAATATATTTGTAAAATATGTAGGTTTATGATATTTACAATGTGATATCTTCCGCCTGAGACTATTTTTAGTAGTTAATCCAAGAACACATTTTCCTCCTATTTGCACACGCTGACCCACAATAAACCAGTTGCTAAGCAGTAATGGAGACTGGGGCTGTTAGCAAAAAGGATTAACGAATAACCTGATATAAAAATGCTTTTGCGAAACTGGGTAATAGATAAAGTTAAGAACAGTTGACAACAGAGCAAAGAAATGAAGAGGCCCTTGTATCTGGTGAAGTCTGAAGAAGGGTCTCCATGACACACTGGTCAACCTGAGGAGCACCTTCAGCAACGGACTGGTTCCACTAAGATGCAGCACAGAATGCCACAGGAGATCCTTCTTCCCTGTGGCTATCAAACTTTACAACTCCTCCCCCTTCTGTCGTGGGGTAGACTGACCCCCCCCCCCCCCCCCCCCAATCTTTGCACTCCCCAATCCTTTCCACTCATCACTTTGATTTCATGTCTCATGCATTTTGTGTTTTGATGACTGTTGGCAGATCAATTTCCCTCGTGGGATAAATAAAGTTCTATCAAGCCAAGCCAAGTCAATTTTATTTGTGTAGCACATTTAAACACAACCCACGTTGACCAAAGTGCTGCACATCAGTGCAGGCACTAAAAAAGAAGATACAATAGCACACAAACCTAACAACAGACATAAACAGTTTACAGCGCCCCCTCAGTGGACCGTATTGTATCGTATCGTATTGTATCGACCCGAAACGACACCCGTCCCTTCTCTCCAGAGATGCTGCCCGCCCCGCTCCAGCATTTTGTGATTTTGTGTCTATTTCTGAAGTCAAACTAAGGTTTATTGCAGCTGCTCCATTTTGCGTTTTGCTCCTGCTAACCCTCGATAGATTGCTTTGCACTTGTTTTGGAGAAAGTAATCCTGGCTGTGAAAGGAACTTGAGACTGCTGGCTTTAGACCCAAACAGCTGCTCGGTGCAAAGCCCCCGTGCAAAACACAGCAGATGAAGAAGGATTGAAAGGAGATAAGAGCAACAAAAAAAAAATCATCTCGTTAAGTGAACCGAAGCAGTCACCACTCTGATCTGAATGTCACCCGGTTCAAACATCTTTATTCAGATAGCGCCAGGAACCTTTCCACATTTTGCACACTTCTTGCCCTTTGCTCGGTGGAATTTATTTCTCCTTTCCCTTTCAAAAAAAATAATCTAATTGTACAGATAGTGTGTTTATAGAATTAAAAAAATGGAGGGGGTGCACATGCGATGAAGAATACAAGATAAAGGGGTGGGAGGTGTTAGGAACGGGCTGCCAGGGGTGGTGGTGGAGGCAGATACATGGACAATGGAGGACCTGGCATGGGAGGACCGTCATGAGGGGGGGGGGGGAGAACAAAGGGGGACCTGGCGCGGGGGTACTTTGTAAATTTGTAAACGCCCTTTATGAGCTACCATTTGCATACCTTGGGTTCTGCGAGCAAAGAACTGCACTGAGACTTGTCACATGTGACAATAAAGTATTCATTCATTCAGTACAATAGTGGTGTTGAAGAGGCTTTTAATTAGGCGCCTGGACAGGCAGGGAACGGAGGGCGTGCAGCGTAGGTTCACTAGGTTAATTCCCGGAATGGCGGGACTGTCGTATGTTGAAAGGCTGGAGCGATTGGGCTTGTATACACTGGAATTTAGAAGGATGAGGGGGGATCTTATTGAAACATATAAGATAATTAGGGGATTGGACACATTAGAGGCAGGAAACATATTCCCAATGTTGGGGGAGTCCAGAACAAGGGGCCACAGTTTAAGAATAAGGGGTAGGCTATTTAGAATGGAGATGAGGAAGAACTTTTTCAGTCAGAGAGTGGTGAAGGTGTGGAATTCTCTGCCTCAGAAGGCAGTGGAGGCCAGTTCGTTGGATGCTTTCAAGAGAGAGCTGGATAGAGCTCTTAAGGATAGCGGAGTGAGGGGGTATGGGGAGAAGGCAGGAACGGGGTACTGATTGAGAGTGATCAGCCATGATCGCATTGAATGGCGGTGCTGGCTCGAAGGGCTGAATGGCCTACTCCTGCACCTATTGTCTATTGTCTATTGTCTATTGTCTATTGATATGAATCATGTGCCCGCAGGCGAGATTAGTTTATCTTGGCATCACGTTCAGCACAGATATTGTGGGCCGAAGGGCCTGTTCCCGTGCTGTACTGTTCTATGTTCCAATAGCAGAGGTGGAGTTAGAAAGCACGTCAACACACGTCAAGTTCATAAGTTCATAGGTCATCGGAGCAATCTTACAACTTGTTCTCTACACCCACCACCCACTCTTTACGTGAAAAAGTTGCCCCTCAGGTAGCTATCAAATCAATCCCCTCCCACCTTAAACCTATGTCCTCTGGTTCTTGATTCCCCTACTTTGAGTCAAGTCAGATCACAAAATGTCTGGTAGACCCTTGGAATTCTCTTCAGCAAATGCTAGTACTGCTGGATCAATAACTAATTTCGCAATTAGTCCGCAACTGGTAGACTTTTCCAGTTAACTGGGAAAAGGCACAAAAGTAGTGTTAGGACACAGCTAGACTACAATCTCAGGGGCTAAATCACCAACTTTTTTAAAATATTCCAATTGAACTCAATAGTTCTGACATTTCATTCCATTGCTTTTTACTTTCATTATAATTTGAATTTTAACTATCATTTGATTTACTTTTATTTTTTAATGGTTATCATTCATTAACCAAAGTAGCAAATGTATTCAGCAAACTGCCGGAGGGACTCAGAGGGTCAGGCAGCATCTGTGGGGGAAATTGACAGGCAATGTTTCGGGTCGATGAGTTAGAAAAGAGTGTCAGGGCACACACAGTAAATAACAGGGACTTCAGAAGTGTTGATAGATAGAGAGACACTGGGGTGCAAGTTCACAGTTCCCTGGAGATGGCCCCATGTGGATAAAGTGGTGTGGAAGGTGCTTGGCAGACGTTGACTTCATAGGCGGTGGCTTTGAGTACAAGAGTTGGGATGTCGTACAGTAGCTGTGTACATTGATGAGTTCAGTTCAGTTCAGTTTCGTTTATGGTCACGTGTAGCAAGGTACAGTGAAAAGCTTTTTGTTGCGTGCTAAAATGATCCATGTGATCCATATCCCTCCGTTCCCTGCTAGAAACATGATCCACATCCCTCCGTTCCCTGCCTACCCAGGTGCCTACTCAAAAGCCTCTTAAACACCACCATTGCACTGAGTGAATGAATACTTTATTGTCTCATGCGACAAGCCTCAGTGAAATTCTTTGCTTGCATACCCAAGGTATGCAGACAGTCTGCGGAAAGACAACACATGATTGCAATCGAGCCATTTACAGTGCGCAGGTACATGATAAGGGAATACCGTTTAGTGCAAGGTAAAGCCAGCAAAGTCTGATCAAGGATAGTCCAAGAAGTCTGAAGAAGGGTCTCGACCCGAAACGTCGCCCATTCCTTCTCTCCTGAGATGCTGCCTGACCCGCTGAGTTACTCCAGCATTTTGTGAATAAATACCTTCGATTTGTACCAGCATCTGCAGTTATTTTCTTATAAGGATAGTCCAAGGGTCACCAATGAGGTAGATAGTAGTTCAGCACTGCTCTCTGGTCGTGTTAGTCCTCTGGTTGATTCAGTTGCCTGATCACAGCTGGAAAGAAACTATATTCTGAGGACTGTGTACAGTTATCATCGTTATATGGGGAAAAACATTTTCAGCCAGAGAGTATGAGGGAAAACTTTTTTGACCAGAGAGTTGTGAATCTGTGGAATTCCTTGCCACAGAAAGCACCATGGGAACTACACTCGTCCCCCTGCAGGACCTATACATCAGGAGGTGCAGATCCAGAGCAAGCAAGATCATGAGGGACCCCTGCCACCCCAGTAACGGACTGTTCCAGATGCTACGGTCAGGCAAACGCCTCCGCTGTCACGCTGTGAAAACGGAGAGGATGAGACGGAGCTTCTTCCCACAGGCCATCAGGACTGTCAACTTTGATAACCCCAGAGACTAAATTTTTGTCGACACTTTTTGTGCTATGTTTAGTAACTTATTAACTTTATTTATATGCTGTAACTGTAATTATTTTTGTGCACAACCCGCAGGCATTGCCACTTTCATTTCACTGCACATCGAGTATGTGTATGTGACAAATAAATTTGACTTGACTTGACTTGACTTGACAGTGGAGGCCAATTCACTGGATGTTTTGAAGGGAGAGTTAGATTTAGCTCTTAGGGCTGAAGGAATCAAGGGATATCGGGGAAAAAAGCAGGAACGGGGTACTGATTTTAGATGGTCGGCCATGATCATATCGAATGGTGGTGCTGGCTCGAAGGGCTGAATGGCCTCCTTCTGCACCTGTTTTTCTATATTTCTGTCTTTCTACATTACAGGAAGGAATGCAATAGAGAGAATGAAGAAGAGAATCGGCAGGATGCTCCCCGATATTTAAGGTTTTAGTTGCAAGTAGTGAATGGATAGGTTGGGTTTCTTCTCATGAAGTGTGGGAAGTTACGAGGTAACCTGACAGAGGGCTATCAAATTAAGAAGGGAAACAGAAAGCATGGGTAGTCAGAAACTTTTCCCCATTGTAGAGGAGTCTAAAACTAGATGGCATGGGTTTGAAATGAGAAGGGGGGAATTTTTAAGGAGATCTGAGGGGCAATAAAGTCCTAGCCTGCCCAACCTGTCGCTCAGGCCCTCGAGTCCTGGCACCATCCTCATAAATCATCTCTGCACTTTTTCCAGCTTAACAGCATCGAAGCCTGACAAGCTGTCAAATCCTGCCACGGGGAGATCTTTGTTAAGCAAATGCTTGCTGGCACTTGTTATCTTCTGGCTGAGATCAGTTGTAATCGTTATTCTTCAGACCCAACCTGTTAAAGAATTGGCGGAAGGCTGTATTCTGAGGGCAGCCTGGCCTTCTTCACACCCTCAGGCTGTGGGCAGGATTCGCTGCTGATGTGGAGGTGGGTCTCACTGCTCACTGGGGGGGGCTGGGGGGACCTGGAGTTCAGCTCAAACTCCATCATCAAGGCCTACCGGGAGGAGGTGGCTGATCTGGCACTCTGGTGTCAGGACAATAGCCTCCTCTTGAATGTCACTAAAACAAAGGAGCTGATTGTGGACTTCAGAAGGGCTAAACATCCAAGGACGTACACGCCACTGGAGATAAATGGGTCTACTGTGGACAGGGTGAGCAGTTTTAAATACTTGGGAGTCCGCATCACAGAGGATCTGACGTGGGCAACGCACATTGCCGCACTGGTGGGTAAGGCTAAGCAGCGCCTTTACCACCTTAGACAATTGAGG